>NC_085140.1:50260657-50444562 GCF_024139115.2 Armigeres subalbatus | reverse complement strand
GTGAAAATTATCGAATTGGAGTGGAATGGAAATACTAGTTCTACAAAATAACTCCCATTTCTATCCGACCAGTTGACAAATTTCCCACCGGACAAAGAAAATCGACGTCGACACCGTCCTATGGCTGAGGCCGCTCGCTAGTTTGTTCCGGTTTTGTTGACATTTGTCATGTTATATTCGAAGCAATTTGTGAGCAATTATTTTCCAGCAATTAGCCAACATAGGCCTGGGGCTTCCGTCGGCCTGAAGCAGCTGTGTTCCAACCGATAGTGTTCCTGTGTCGTGTTGAGCTTTCTGGTTACTAAATCCACTTTACCGCACTAACTCCGTCAATATTGTTATGGGGAGCTTCGATGCAGTTACACAAACTGTTTTCTACAGCCTTAGCGTTTACTTCGGAATGGAACTAGTCCTTGACACCCATCGGAGGCACAAGGATTCCGCCAGCGAGGCTAACTACACAGATTATACTTCTAAACAAAAAAAATTAAAACTTTTATGCAGACAAGAACATACACATTTTTCGAAGGAAATAAACGCTTTTATTTATTTTTTCAGAAAGATGATTCCTTTGATAATCATGTTAGGTTTTGAATTTTTCACAAATTTAACCTGGCATCCCTGAGTTCTGCATTCATTTAAGCATTCAAACGCCTTTATCGATGTGGAACCTTCACAAATGTTCCAAACCGAGACTTTCGTGGCAAACCAAATGCAAACTGCAATCATTTATTGTCATTTCGTACCGGTTTACCAATTTTACACATCCGTTCTCACTCTGAGGACCTCGCCATCGTCGACATCATCGGATATTAAAGCTAAAGCTGTGAATTGAGAGTTCAGCCACATCACATGGTCCGACGAGTGCATGCCGAAAACACCACCACGGAAGGATCAATTTTCGTTGTTTCCAACCTCAACGCCTCTTCTGAACAACTACTACAATTGTGCCCTAGGAAACACTAACCGTCGAGTACCACAACTCTTGTGACTACCCAACTGCAATGAATGTGAATGTTTCAGGTAAAGCCTCCTGTACGGACGGTAACTGCCGGCGAACAAATTTATTTATGTAATTAATAAGATTTGTGCAGTGCAGAGCCGAACAAGCGCCAGATGGTACCCTACAGTCCGTCTCGTTGGTTCTAGGGCCGTGTGGCCGGATGGGTGAGCATGGACATTGCTCGAATGAATATCCAGAAGTCCAGCTTTGAAAACACACTTGAGAATTGTTTCAGTGGTTTGGAATTTCAAAGCGAAAAATGAGCTGCAAATGGGCGGGGATATAAGTGTTTCGGTCAGATTGCAGCTCAAAAACAAAACAAAAGGCATTGTAAATTTTATAAATAAGAGATGGTGTTTGATTTTGGGTTGTCTTTTTCATGTTGCTTATTAAACAGGGAACGCAACTTAGTTTCAATTTACAAAAAAAAATTGAAATAATTGGATGCCAATGTCGATCAATAAACTTCCTTCAGATATTTCAAAACTACCGTGCAAAACACATATAACAAATAAATGTATGCAAAAATTGAATTTTTTTTTCTCTTTACAGGTATGCGTTTTTATCATGTAATGTAAATACATAGTAAGTAAAAGTGAACATGTTTTAATTTGCATATTATTGATTATTCACTGAGGAAATTGGTCTTATGAGTATCATAAGTTGACAATCATTTCGGTAAACAAAAATATGTCAATTTTTTTTTTAATTTTTGTTATGAAATGCATTGCATAACAAAAACTTATAAAAAAGGAGCCTATTTTGAATATGAAAATCGAAAAGCCATTTTCCTCAGTCTTCGATTCACTCACCCTTGAACGGTCCAGTTGCCTTGCAAGCAATGACATAGGATTTCCAATCCTGAAATGGCGAGTTTGATTCTCGGTCCGGTCTAAGATGATTTCAGTTCGGGAACATTATCAACACCCTTGGCGTACTTGCCACATACTCATGCAATGGCGGGCATAGAAAAGCTTTCAATTAATAACTGAGAAAATGCTAATAGAATACTGAGTTGAAAAGCTGGCCAAGTTCCAGTTGGAATGTAGAGCTATTGAAGAAGAGAGCCCTTAAACGAAACTTGCATTGTTAAAATTGATCCAGCTATCATCATATCAGTTGAAGTTTAACGTAAAGAAATCCGCTAAGACATCATTTTTGGGAAACAACGAGCTTATACATCCTTCCATACCAATTTATGGGCATAGACACGCGCGCGACTGACGATTTTATAATGATTATCATCATCACCATCACCGTCTCCAATATGCGCAGCGGCGATATCATCAACAGCCGGGTCTCTTTTAACAGGATTCGTTATCCACAGAGGTTCGTTCTGGTACGGCAGTGTACCGATGCGCCATTTTGGTACCTGCTTTTGCCAACACAAAGCTCTATATTTCATTTTTCAAAATATTCATCAGTTTCAACGGTGTAAAGCCTAATGTGTTGTTCTATTCGAATTTTATTTTGCGGTGACTTTTAATTGTGACATTGCGATCAATGACTGCGATTAAAATCTTCGAATTCGTGGGATGGCAGAATTTTACATTTTCAGTCTTTTTTAAAAATCTGCCATCCACTGGATGAGTGAGTTCGCCATATGATTGAAAAAATCTTAAATTTTTTACTGTACTTGAGTTTTATTCATAAAGTTGACTGCATTGGAAGCTATGAAAATCCGTACAATCACGCTAGGCGAAGTCGTATAACAGAGGAAAATTATTACGATTTCTGGGGCTCTACAGTACAACCCTTATTAAGCGGGTTGACAGACCAGACTGTACTTCTACGGCGACTGCAGCAGAAATGTGCAATTTGATGACCCTCTTTCCATCACGCTACACTATAACAGTACCTGCACCGGCGTAAAACGAGTATCCATCCAGGAAAACATATTGCTGGGAAGATCCAGAACCGCCGTCCACCATTTATGCTCGTACGTTACTCTCCTCGGATGCCAACGTTTACCTTAGAATTTACATAATCGTGTCACGTTCGTGTTTGTGCGCACCTCTCGTTGTTGTAGCACTCGCCACCTATAACGTTAGGACAGCATCGGCGCGAGCTTTGGCAATAATTTTGCATGTTGATTTTGTGGAGGAAAGGAGCGAGCTCAATCCAGCGACACTGAAAAAAAATCTATCTCGCGCTGAAATGGAAACTATTTATCACGCGAAATGGGAACGGGAAGAACCGTACCGAAGAAAATGTGTCCTCTGTGATCGGGCGTGCCATTGTAAATACCATCCTCACGGTGTTTCCGGAATGGATCGAAGAAGATGTAATTCCTCAATCCCGCTGACAGTAAGAAGGCTTAATTGAACGACTGGCAATCATTGGTCTACACGAAACCAGAGGCAGGGGTTTTACTACAATTTCGCATTAGTTTCTCTATGAGCAATGAGGTCAAGTTGTTTATCAAAATAACTCACTTTTCAATTCTTTTAGTTTCTTTCTCATCAGAGAGATGCATCAGAGCGAACATATAGCCTCTACCCTTTGTATAGAAAGTCAAACCATAAATGCAATCCCGGGTGGATAACACACCCGTAAGTTAGGCAATTAACTAACTAACAACGTTTGATATTCCTCTTGGCTTGCACCAGAATCTATTACATATAGCTTACCTATCGAACAAAGTAAACAAATCCTTTCTTGAGGCGTATGTCGTAATCATCGTCCAAAGAATCACAACCCATAACAATATCATCATTATCTGCATGAAAACGGTTTGCTTTTGATTTACTTATTTCTTGTCGTCATAATTATACCTAAGACGCATTTAGTACAGCAATCAAGTGATAATTTTGAGATTTTCCTTGAGCGGCATCCAGTCGTGTTGGACGACGTTGGTTAGCGATTCATCGAGACAAACTCTCAAACAATTCTGCCGAACTGGAGCATGAAACTTCTTTGTATTCTGTATTAAACAATCCTTTCTTTAGGTGTATTATAGCATTTGTGCACATAATAATTATACCCGATTGCCACGGTTTTCAGCGCCTTTGCTTGCCGACACGTATGCCGTTGATGAGCTTTGTGGTAGGGAAGTGGGGTAGCACGCCCATAGGGGTTAAAACGCGCCACCCTGAATAAAGGTTAAATATGCCCATTTGATTATTTTCAATAGTCTATACGATAAAGCAATGAAAAATATTGCCATTGGATTCATATATTTCTGATTTTCTCTAGTTATACATGAAAAACTCAAAACGATTTTGCGTGTTTGATGCAATTCTAGCTCGTGGAATTTAGTCTTTCTGTCCTGTTATACATTAATTAATAATGAGCCATGAGCATGCTACTCGTGTTCTTTATGTTCCACACGAAATCGTCGTCAAAATGGTTTTAAAACGATTTTATGGGCCTTCACTTGAGGTCGGTGTGGGGCATTACTATGCTCATTTCATATGACCGAAACAGCTGAAACATTCGGTTATTGCCTTAATGTAGGCAATTAAAATGAAAATCAGTACGATAAGCAATGCGCGTTTAACCCATCCACTGGCGCATCTCACCATGGTTTCAAAATCATTTTTTCGTGCTTTTTAAAATCAAATTTCTGCAAAAATGGACAATTAGATATCTGTTATCGTAGTCGATCGCAGATATGCTGTTCTTCAGTATGCGCTGATACTAGCTGAAATGGTGGTTTTCATTGATAAAATGGCATTTTCCTTAACGTGGGCTCCTACCCCAGTTCCCCTATCTTCAAGCTGCTCAAATTCTTCATTACTTTCCATGGGCTTGTCTTGTTTCGGAACATGGTCCTTGTGGCGGTAGTTAATTGTTTCAACCCATCATAATACATCTTACAATTCAAGTCTGACTTTCGGCAGCTACAACACGTAAAGCAGACACTACTTCATGATAATTAGGTTTTTAGAATGGACTTACCTATTTTCGCACATTAGATGAACGGATAACAATCACACTATTTTAGCATTCATAAGAAATTCACAATTTACATTAGTAGGAGAAATGTCCCGATCTCCATCTCACTGAACATATATTCATCTCATCGTGAACCAAAGAAATACGGCACTAATTTCGTCGCTTCTATTAGTAAACATGCGTGCTCACTGCTGAAAAAAAAATCACAAAAATAAGAAACAATTCAAATGTCTTTCGATTGCTTTGTTTTTGATGAGATTAATATCGTAGCCATGAGATGAAATCCAGGAGCAGTTTCCCTTCAACGACACGATTCTCCGAATTTTTTGGACAATATTTAGAGCAGTCGCTGCCAAAATACAGCTTACGATTTTTATTTGAAGCAGCACTTTATAATTGCCTACTTTACGGCTTTTACAAACGATTGAATAATTCACGAACCTTTCAGACGATCACCACCAGTGCGTAAATGAAGCCAAAATAGCAACCTCTATCATGATGCGAACACGCACCGTTCGAACGGAACGAACGCGTTCGTTGGTCGCGGAAAAATAAAGTATGTAACTCATTATTAAAAAATCTCTCGTCTTCTACGGCGTCTTTGACGGCGCTAGTGTATTAGAAAATATCTTATTGGTTCGATATCTCGGACCACGGCAATTTCCAGAATATTGCCAAACTATTACAGGTATACCTCGATTATATAGACCCTCGATTATATAGACCCTCGATTATATGGACTTCGATTATGTGGACTTTTTACCTCGATTATATGGACATTTTTTTCAGCTCAGTTTTTCGTATTTTGGGAGTTTGAAAGCTGTTGAATATTCCATGTCATGTTTTACATTGATTCTATATTTATTGGTACACTGTGGCAAATGAGGGCCAGTATGGCATGTTTTCAGTATATATGAAAGCGCATACTAAATCATTTGGTCTGCTGCTAAGATTTATTCACCATTTTACATTGCAACTTTCTTTGTAATTGTGTATTTTTCATCAACAAAAGCCACGGCTACGTCCAAATCTGTGGGGAAAGATACACGTATTTTAGGTGATCTCTGATAAAAGAAAACGATGAACAGGCTTGTCATTCTAACAGTATGGGAAGCAGTGATGAGATGAGATTGCCGTATTAATTGAGTGTAGAAAAACGGATGACGCATTACCATCCAGTAAATCTGAACCACTGAGACTGATTTTTTTAGCAGTATGACCAGGAAACTGAAAGAGTTTTTTTAATGATTGCTACCAGCGATCGTAATGATCGCTTATATTCACGAGCAGAAGATGATCACTCAGCTATTTCGCCGAGAATATTTTGGGGAAGGAAAAAGGCCTGTGAGAGATTACTATTTTCCCCACTGTCAGTGCCGCGAAAATCTTCAAGAAGACTTTCGAAAAAAGTTATCCAATATCCCGGTATTTATGTTCGTTCAGCACAAAGTTTGCGGATTATACTGATGCTTAAAGGCGAGCAGAGACCGTAATACGTAACTTCTACAAACCACTCTGGGTTTAACAAAATTGATTGTGAAAGCCAGTAACTTCCAGCAGAAGCAATTATTTTCTGTATCTTGAGACGAAATTTAAGCAAAAAAAGGTTTTATTTACTGCGTATTTAACCTATGGAGATTCTCCGCTACGTTAATTTGTTGGTGTTTAGGACATGGTTTAGTAGCTGTAATTTTCTAGTGATATATAGAAATTGCGGTAGGTAAAAGGGGGTTCTGCCCAAAATCTCTTGATCTATTATAATATCCCCATTTATGTCCTATACCATCGTAGGCTTGCAGCGGCTTTCTCGTGTGGGCAAATTTGTGCAATCATGAATTGACATATCCCGTCAAAACAATAAAAAGTATTAATTTTCAAGCGATTTTTAATAATATAAACGATATGATATAAAAGTATGATTTAACATAGTCAAGACTATCTTCATCTCGAAATTACATGAGATTTTTGTCAGATTTTGAATACAAATGAAAAATCTCATTGTGAGACGCAAACTGATATAAATATAATCAGATTCGAGAAAAATCAATTCGTTTTAAAGTATTACAAATGCTGGGACAACAGTGATGACGGTGAATAAACTAGAACGTGGAGATTTATCATAGCCTGCGTCTGTTTTAACTGAAATCCTATTAGTAGCAAAGCAGATACTCGACTTAAAAAAATATTGAATTAAAATCGTATACATAATGAAAGAAGTATTTACAGTCGACTCTCTACATCTCGATGTTCTATATATCGATATCTCTCCCTATGTCGATGGTTTCCTCAGCCCCTTCAATCTACATACATTTGGGCTTTCTATATCTCGATAACCTCCCTATCTCGATATCTTTCTATCTCGATGGGATCTGATTATATTATGTTCAGGATTCACTCTCTTTTGTCGATATGTTCAAATTTTTAGGCTACTAGACCAACTTTGGACAATAACAAACACATCAACAACAGGAAACGACATTTGTTTTGTTGTCTTTTTTCATAGCAACGGGTTTTTTTTTTGGATCTAGTACCCATTTCAATTTTCCTTCCAGGCATTTTCCGCCTGCAGAACTTTTTTTGAAGAACTCTTTTCCTCCATGTCCATTGCAGTTGTGTTTACCACAGCGCATAAAATCACATATATTTGGCCACGATAACGAAACTTTCTTAGACAAATTGTTAAAGCGTCAAACCTTACAAAGCAAATGTACTTTAGAAATTTTCGGTGGATTATTTAATGTTAGTTAGAAAATATATATATATATAAAAAAAGAAAAACCGTGATGCGTTGGAACATTGATCATTCTTTTATTTGTTTAGTAAACATTTCCTCCGTAAAGGAAATCATGGTTTTTTTCATATCTTTCAAACTAGTACTGCTACCTACAAGGCTGTTGTTCTTGATTATTTGATAATATTAAACGTGTTTGAAAAATCTTTATTGTCCAGTTTTTTAATTTTTTTATTTGGGGTAACTTTGATCATCAAACGTTTCAATCGTTTATATATAATGCAAACGTCTGTAAACGTCTAATATAGGCTATTATGGTTGGAATCGCTTACACTGAGGCGATGTGCATCGATTGTTTCGAGGATAAAAATCATCACCGCAAACAAAAACAAAACCGAAACCGAAACCGAAACAAAAAATATGAATTAACTAAGAAAATAAGATAACTTATCACATAATTATAGGTACCAGCTTAATTATTGTCTTTCTCGTTCAACAAAGTTGTACCGAAGGCTATTTGATTATCCCTAAAACAAATTTTTTGATAACAGGCCTGGAGAACAATAGTGTTATATACCAACCGACTCAGCTCGACGAACTGAGGTGATGTCTGTAAGTGTGTATGTGTAAAAAAAATGTGGACACAATTTTTTGGAACTTAGGAATGTTCAAATTACTTACATGTTGCCTGTACCATTGTTTGCTTATGAAAATTGACCAGATCGAACTATGATATCAGAAGTTACGTTCAAAAAGCAATTTTTTATTCCCTTGATTCCCTTGAACAGATCTTGATATCCCCCTTCGGAATACTATTTACGACGGCATTGAGTTGACTGTAGAAGTTATCTTTGTCTTGCAGATCGGCAGCATCGGTTGGCGCATAACATTGTATTATAGTGAGGTTTCAGACCCGTGTTCTAAACCTGGCGACGATTGTCCATTCACTTATAGCTTCCCACTTCATAAGCGCAGAGTGTGCTTGAGCGCTTAGTAGGAAGCCAACTCCGCGATGCCAGGGAGCGTGTTTACCTCGTAAACCAGAGTATAGCAGAACTTGCCCCGACGGCGTTCTGTGTTCTCCAAAGTTTGGCCAACGGACTTTACTCAGTCCCAGGATCTCAGACTTCATGCGGCGTGCCTCAAAATTAAAACTTTCCATGTTCCTATTCGTGTCCGTTGTTTCGCGCTAAGAGTCGTCGCCGTAAAATCAGTCCGTATTCTTTCATTATCGGATTCTCAAACAAATTGATGTTTCGGGAACAGTAGGTTGTTGGCCCAAGGTTCCCTATCCACTATAATGGGGCTGCCATCTTAGGTGTAGCTTCCGGGGAATCTTTTTTTTTGTATCTTTATTAAGGAAGCTCCTTGGCTGGCTCACCTCCGGTTCCGGGGAATCGCATTTCATACTCAGCCGCTGGATGCCAGAACAGACGCTGTTGAAGCCGCTCCTTGGTGAACAGACGCTCGATAAGTCGGATAAAATTTGTTTAAAGTCCCACTCAACGCCAGGATTAGGCTAGTGCGCTTTGAGCGGCACACGGTCGCTTTGAGGGCCTGCTTGGGGCCATATGCAGCTTTTTATAGAAGTTCAAGGAAGGAGAGAAAGCCGCAGCAACCGGGGACATTCGCCTCCTCTACGATATCTCATGACGCTTAAGCGGGGCAAAGATAAATGCAACGATGCCTGTGAAAGAAGCGAATGAGCAGTTTTTGACCGACCCAACTGACCAGCTGAAACGCTGGTTCGAGCACTTCGAACAACTTTTTCAAGTGCCAGCGAGGCTACCACCACCTCGGCATGATCTGCCTAGGATCCGATGTATAACACGCGTCAATACCGAAGCTCCATCACTGCTAGAGATTCAAACAGCCATCCATAGCATGAAATCGAATAAAGCCCCAGCGCATATCAGCCGAGATGATCAAAGCTGACCCCATGACATCCGCTCAACTACTGCATCGTTTATTTCGTAATATCTGGAACACCGCAACTTTCCCGTTCGACTGGATGCAAGGTATCTTAGTGAAGGTACCCAAAACGGGTGACCAGACATTATGCGATAACTGGCGAGGCATTATGTTGATGTGTACCGTTCTCAAAGTTCTGTGCAAAATTATCCTAGCCCGGATTCAGGAGAAGATCGATGTGACTCCCGGCGGCCGGATTCCGTGCCGGAAGATCCTGTGTGGACCATATTGTCACGCACCGTATCATTATGGAGCAGGCAAATGAATTCCAAGAGTCCCTTTACTTGGTATTCATTTACTACGGAAAAGCTTTCGACCGTCTCAATCACGAGAATATGTGCGGCGCCCTGACACGCAAGGGTGTTCCTGAGAAAATTATAAGCCTCATCGAGGCACAGTACGAGGCCTTTACGAGTAGAGTGCTGAACAAGGGGTCTTGTCCGACCATATCCGGGTCGTAGCTGGTGTGAGGCAAGGATGTATTCTATCACCGTTACTGTTCCTCATCGTAATCGACGAAATTCTGGTAGGTGCGATTGACCGTGAACCAAATCGCGGGCTATTATGGCAGCCTTTAACCATGAAGCACCTAAACGACTTCGAATTGGCTGATGACGTTACACTCCTCGCTCAACGGCGCTCAACAAAACCAAATCGTTGGATGTAAGCACGGTGACTCCTTCCAGCTTCACAGTAGCCGGGCAACCAATGGAGAATGTTGAAAGCTTCCCATGTACACGGGTAAAAATCCGTTCCTAGAAATGAGAAAATAATTCATGATTCCATGAATACGTCGTGTTTTCATGCTATGAAAATACACCATGAATATAAATCATGATTTCATGATTTATTTTCGCGTAACGCAACCAATGCGTTACAATTTGGTTGTTAAGATCGACAGAATAAAAAAAAGTTCAACAGGGGATTCGAACTCGAGTACACTGAGCGAGAGTCCGACGTGCTACCTCTCAGCCGTTCTTACTTCTTGGGAATGGAGTGTTCGAAGTATAACCAGTTATGCATACTGTCGACTGATGAGGATTGCCTAGTACCATGAATAATGTTCCTGAAATCATGAATTATAATCATGGTTTCGTGAACTGACCTGATTCATGATTTCATGATTTTTTATTCATGCCTGTGGGTATGCATTTGTTTCCGTGTAGCACAATTCAGCTCGATTTAGTTACAGCAACTCATATATGACTGGATTTGGTCGTAGATATGGTACAGCAACTCGTCTATGACAAGTGTGCTGCTTGAGTTCTAATATCGTGGTAGCCAAATGGCGTCAGATGGCGGTACCAAGATCGACATAGGCGTACGGACCAAGAAAGCAAGGGCTGCCTTTGCGAGTTAAAGAAATATTTGGAAAAACAGGCAGATAACAGAGTCTATTATATAGAGTTACGCAAAGAGGATCTTCTTACACTTATTCTGAATGATGCTCTTGTTATTCTGTTACCAACTTTCACTTTTGTTCAACCCTTCAAGTGACTTCACGGGAGCGTTCACTTCTAAAGCTTTCTAATTCGTTAACAATGTCACGCACAGAGTGCAAACACGTGAGTTTCTTGTTGCTACTTTATTGGGGAATGTATTGATGTTTTTGAAGCTGTTTCTAGATCAAATCTAATACATTTTAATTCATGCGTTTTAATTCGCCATAATAATCATTAGGCGATAACAATACTTCCGCCTCACCAACAAGCATTTGTTTACTTTGCTCGATAGGTAGACGGTTTGACAGTTCAATAGGTAGATTTGGCTTCACTCTTTGCGCAACTCTATATATAATAGACTCTGGCAGATAAGTGAACGCACCAAAATACGAATTTTCAACTCTAATGTGGAATCTGTGCTGTTATACGCGAAACATGGTGTGAATCAGTGGAGAACACTCAACGGCTGCAGGTGTTCATCAACAGATGCCTGCGGTATATAATTCGGGCCTGGTGGCCTCACAACTGGAATTCAAACAACGAGCTCCATCGTCGTTGTTAGCAGAGGCCGATAGCAACAGAAATTCGGAATCGGAAGTGGGGCTGGATCGGCCACACCCTACGTAGGGGCGGAAACGAAATCTGTAAACAAGCATTAGACTGGAACCCAGCGGGACATCGCAGCAGAGGCAGACCCAGAGGTTCATGGCGGCGAAGCCTCAATAAAGAAATCAAAGAAGTCGACCGAAATCTAACCTGGCAACAGGTTAAAGTGATAGCTGGGCAACGCTCAGGATGGAGATCTTTCAAGTCAGCCCTTTGCACCACCGGAGGTGTACAGGATCCATAAGTAAGTAAAAAACCCAGATTAATCCACCTAGCGTTGGTGGTGCCTTTCTCGCATTTAGTGAAGACACGATTGGTATATAACACTATGGGTCTCAGAGGCTTCTATCAAAAGTTCGTTTTCGGAGTGAAATGATAGCTTTTCGGTACAACTTCGTTGTACGAGAAAGGCAAAAAAATAAAAAAAAAACTCCTCGGATTTGTTAAAAAATGTTTTGAAAATTCTCAAAATTATCCGAATTTTATTTTGTTGCCCCCCCGCTCCAAAATATTAGTTTTGGGCAAAAAAATCCGAGGGAGGAGGGGGAGACAGAATAGTTTTTAAATATTTGTATCGGCCTTATTTTAAATGGTTCAGATTTCCAAAAAAAAAATTCCTGACCCAACGAATGCCTCCCCAATATACAACTCCGTGGTGTTTATTCCTTCTCTCCCTAGCAGGGTTTGAATCCAAAGGAGAATGAGAAAATCTCTCACTTATCATGTCTGTATACACTCTTGATAGGTAGCATATCGTGAGAGACGTTTTTCGGTAGCTGTTACGATAATGAACTGATTCGGGGGGCTACAACCCATGATAAATTACTTCTAATAAGCCCCAATTGCGGAGGAACCGGTTCTGATGATGCACTCCAACTTGTTTTACACAGCTGTGCGAAAAAAATATGGTCCTCAACATGAGCGAGAACAAAGCGTTATATCAAACCCCCTAGGTGGGGGTCGCCTATTCGAACCAGCTATTTTTCCAACTTGTATACAAGTGCGATAGTTTTGTTATCATGGCTTGTCATGATTCGAAGAGGTTTCTGCCTCTCTTTTATCGTTGTTCGTTATCTATAGAGAGCGATTTCTGCAATCCCTGCTCCCTAGTAACGGTACAGATAAGCGTGGTCAGGAATAGTAATTCTAATGTTTTTGTCATTTTTGTCATAGATTGAAATTAAGGACTACACCCACCTTGATTTCTGATAGCAATCCGGACAGAGATTTCAAAGGAAACATGAGTATCACTAGTTTCTAGTCTTCGGAATATACAGCAGCTATGACATGCTCTCGTGTTTTTATATATTCGTATTACATTTATTTTTCATATTTATGTCATACCACTAGCATACCAGTGAGCCTCAATATTGACAAAAAAATTATTGGGTGTCATCTAACTCAATGATTTTCCAAGATGCTTTCTTTGTACTGGCTGCGTTTGTGTTCGATTAGATTACGTCCAAGTTTGGAAGATGAGATTAGCATTTCCATATCATCGAAACAACAGATTTTTTTTAAATTCCTACGAAAACAACCAATTTAAAAAAAAATATGTTAAGCTCTTTTTAGTGGAATGTATTTAACCGTCTAAGACGAGTTTAGTACTTTCCATTTAATTCCACTAAGATTTGTTATGTTTGCAGACACTGAAGACGACCTCACAGTTGAGGTCGAAATACGTATCTGCAAAGATAACAAACTTTAGTGGAATTAAATGGAAAGTACTAAGTTCGTTTTAGATGGTTCATTTTTTTAGTCCTCCATATAAAATCACGGCCTGTTCAAGTGTTGAGAACTTCCTGACCAGTTTAACACTAAGGTACACCGGGGCAAGTTGAAATGCGGGGTAAGTTGAAACGGAAGCTGTAATTCAGTTAGGAAATGACCGAATGCACTGATAATTTTTTTCAACAAACTAATCGCCTAAACGCTCCTTCTGACTGCCATTCCCGAAAGATTGCAGCTTTCAAAAGCAATCCCTGCCATTGTTTATTTTTCGCCCTTTGCAAAATACAAACCAACTATTTGACGTGTCAATGAAACAGGTCTCAAAACGATGTTTGGAAGAGTTTTTTCATCAAATTTTCACGGTAGGTAATCATTTAATGTTGAATAAGCATAATGATTATGAAAAATCGATGAAAGACCCGTTTTAATTTTTGTATTTTGGTTGTTTGATATTGCTCTGCATGTTCAACTCATCGGGGCAAATAGAAATGCGTGGTGCAGGGCAAGTTGAAACAAACGATTCAAAAACGTCACCCTCGCAATTAAAAGTATTTTTTCCAGAATTGAACATGGTCCGTTGGTACATACATTCGATTGACATAAATGTATAAAAACATGCAAACTTCTGAACAAAATTTAATAAATTTCCGCCCATTCCGTCCTGAATGCAACCTCCTACAATCTCCACTAGAATGAAAAGGGGTCATGTCATGTCATGCGGTTTTGAGATTCTTAATCTACTGAGCACTGACTCTCAGAATAATAAAACATAGAGTATGTGAACATTTCGTTAACTACATCTTTCACTACCCCAGCTGTTTATTTCTCTAATCGAGGAGTTTATGAGAGATGTGATGGCTGGTTAATTAATGTAGTTATGAAGAAGCCACAGTCGTATTAATCAACTGCGCAATATACAAGTAAACCAAATAATGAAGCATCCTGAATAGTAATCCGAGTGGTCACAGTAGGAGGAAATCAATTTGATAAATTTTCAACGCAGTGCGTTCTCCAGAATTTGGTCTCTGAAAATACGCTTGTGACTTTGTTGTACACTGCCCTTATTCGCATAAGAGTCCCATGTCAGTTTCGCTGACTTGAGTAATTTGCTGTTGAATTTTCAAACTTGTTTTACATGGAGAAATACAAAAAAATCTAATAAATTGAAAAAAAAATGGTATCTTTCCAAAAAAATGACATAATATTCTTTATCCGTATTTATCCGTGTTAATTGTCCCACAATTAATTAGACCATACTTAAGTTTATTTCTTGTGTAAAAGAGTACCTATCAAATTCTGGAATCTGATTTTTATGAGAGTTAATATCAAGATAAGACAACAAAAGTGGAATTTGTTTTCAAATTTCTAGAACAAAGCCTACTATTTTATCAGTTTTTCAGACAGAACAGAAGACAGAGAACAGAAGACAATTTTAAGCTAATTACTGGAAGAAAATCAAAATCGTCAAAAACTTACATGGGACTCTTATGCGAATCCTGGCAGTATTATAGTCACCTTTCCAACCTCGTGCTTCTTGAGTCTCACTGAGTACATACATTTTGTTATTCATACGGCAAAATTAGCTTACGTCTGAATATAACGCAGTGTTTCAACTTGCCCCGATTCGCGGGGCAAGTTGAAACGATGCATATAAAAAAATAATTTAAATATAAAAAATATTTATAAAAAAGTTTGTTAAGGTTGCGCATTTTTTATGTATAATATTCGGCCCGAACTAGCAAACACCGCAAACGGGTTCAAAATATATCAAAGGGTGATTTTTTTACAGCACTTCGAATTTCAACTTTGAAAAAACCGTTTCAACTTGCCCCGGAGTACCTTACTTGCGAATCCAAAACTTCCATTTAGTGTGTTCGTAGCCTTGCGATTAGCTCCCGAATGTTTGATCCGAAGCTTCTCCGCTTGAAACTATTAGGGTAACGGGAGGTAATGTTAGCCTTGAATGAAACGTTGGCTCATCACGCAAATTAATCAATAATTCAGCGATAATACATCGTTTTGCAGGCAGATATTTATCACTGCTTCTTTAAAAAAGTGTATCAAGCATATTACGCTCGATTAATGCACTTCTCAACTGGTCGGGGTTCAGCCAAAACGCACCAAGCGGCTTTTTGACTGACTTGTGATATTTTGTTCGTACAAGGACAACGGAAATCGTTTCATATTAATTCAAGTGCACATTTACAGTAGGATATCCTCAGCTATGGGATTGAGGGATATCCGATACGATTTGCGATCAATTAAATCTGCTAAACGAAAGTTTGGGCTGAAAATTGGGTAATTTTTTGTTGGCGCTTGGTGCGATTTGGCTGAACCCCGACCAACAGATAAGCGCAATAAACTTGCTTAAAAATTATTTTGACTCGGTTTTTTTATCAGCCATCTTTAGAAGGCAGGCTGTGCATTTTTTTCTTCTGCCCAATGAAAGAGTTTTCTTAATGAACTCACACTCCCGACCAAAAGTTTAGGTTCACCCTAGAAAAATATAGGCAAAAGTCTTTGGCCGTATTTTTGCCGTCTTAAATCCAATTTTGGGATTTGTTAGCTTAACACATATATTATGAGTAGATCTTGCATCGTAGGTGTTTGAAACGAGCATATTTTTTTATCTACTAAAATATTACCTTAGGATACACATTTTTCTTAAATTTATGTTGTAAAAATATGTTGATTTTTCTCGAAATTGAGCCCACGAAATTCCGAAATAAAAAGTTGAATGGAACCCAATTTTAATAATCTTTGAGAGGCATTGATGAAACTCCGACGAAAAAGATTGCTGAGAAATGTCTGAGATATTGCTTTGTCAAATTGAAGCTAATATGACCCGAACGCCCTAAGAGTGAATTTTTGGGCACTGTAGACAGATTAATCTTGATATAACAGATTTGATTTGGACAAAATACATATTTGAAAAAGTCTCGTTTCAAACAAAAGGCCAAGAAGTGAACTTCAGAAAATATTCTGCTAAAATTGATTTAAAACTCATATCAGGATAGTGGCTTCAAACTTATGACTGGTTACGGTGAACCCAATTTTTTTTAAATTTTTAAAAATAAAACAAAAATTTCCCCTGTCATGAGACGAGTTTATACAATCCCATTGAATTCCACCACTTAATTGTATCTTGACAGATACGTATTTCGACCTCAAAGGTAAGGCCGTCTTCAGTGTCTCGTACTTGACTCGACTTGAAGAAAGTACGAGACACTGAAGACGGCCTTACCTTTGAGGTCGAAATACGTATCTGTCAAGATACAATTAAGTGGTGGAATTCAATGGGATTGTATAAACTCGTCTTATGACAGGTGAAAACATTCCACTAAAAAGCTCAAAATAATTTTCTTATAAAAATTTCCCGCCGAAATTTCAATAATGCCTGTCAAACAAGAATTAAATTTGGTTCCATTCCACTTTTAATTTCAAAATTTTTAACGCTAGGCTAGTTCATTTCGTTACAATGAAGTAAATAACTTCCTAAGTAGAAATCATATTTCATATTTGGGATAGCTAAAATATGTAGGTATTAGAGAATCGATAACAGCGTCTTCCGACGAAAGCAATTGATTATGCGACCACCATGGACAGTCTACCAGTCAGCAAAACAGCTCGCATGACAACAGAAAGGACTGGACAGAATTGAGGTTAATCTAAAATCGCTAAAAGTGTCTCACCGGACTCACCCACCCAAGTTCAAATTACCGCACTCAGCCAAAACCGTTGATCGGCGCAACATAATCGAGCCGGGCGTGTAAGCACTTAATTTGAGCTATTAACACGATCGCGTTTACGTTTTGCTGTACTTTTCGCTGCCCCCTCCATCATTCCCACCGCGTGCCACGCCAAATTGTTTAATATGTAAAATAACTGCATCGCCTAACAGCAACGATGCGATGGTGGTTTGCTGAGAGGGGATTTACTTGCAAATTGTTGTACCTTGCTTCGACCAACAACAAACGGTGTGTTTTGTTGATCGTCGTCGCCGTCGTCGTTGGAGTACGTACGGGCATGCCTATATCCGACGATGATGGAGTTTTTTTTTGTGTGCCACCAAGCAGTATTGTTTTTACTCCAATTACTACTTGTTACCCTCGGGCGGCGGTGGCGTTTGCCGTTTACCGGAAGTTTGCTGTGTCGAGCATTATTTTTTTTATTTTCCAATCCTGCTAACAAGCCTTCAGGCAGAGGTGTTAGTTTTATAGAACTTTTATCACCACCCGACCCGTGAGAAATAGTTTTCCGTGTTGGGCGCTTTTTTGTTGTGTTTTTCACACCTCGGCCCAAGTGTAATCTGATTAGTTAGTTGGGTTTGCAGTTTCAGCTAATGATGAACTGTTTGCGGTTCGGATCAGTTTGTGGCAGTTATGGTAGTTTCATTTTACACAATATTTACGATATATGCATATTGCATTTGCTGTTGTTTTATTCACAATATCATAGAGTAAGTTATTGCATCAGCAAATCGAATCACTTGAATGCAAACAGATATCGTAATAAAACTTTGTACAACAAAGTATTATTCGATATTTAATGAGCATGATGACCACACAACTCACTATTCTTGTTTTTTATTAGTGTGAAGTTATAAAACAGGAGCATCAATTTTGCGATTGCAAATGAGTGACCTCCAATTGTTGAGCTATAATTTTATCTGTTATTATGAAATCGAATGGTAAGCTTTGAACAAACTGCTAGGAGCACCTCCTTCCATCACCTTTCATCCTATGAAAAACAAAGAAATAAAAAATTGGTGGGTATGTTTCCTAATTTCAATATTTTGCATTTAGAAAAACATCCATGAAGTTATCAGTTTACTTTGCGATTGGAATCGGATTAACACTCAAACACAGGATAAACCTTCACGTGGTATGTTACGGCTTACAGACTAAGATTTGGCATTTGGGTAATTTTGATGGAGGCTTTTTTTTCTATGGAAGTCTTTTGTAGTATTACCTAAATAACGAAGCAACACTAAATACGGTTCTAAGTGTAGGAGAA
The DNA here is from genome assembly GCF_024139115.2 of Armigeres subalbatus. Taxonomy (NCBI): domain Eukaryota; kingdom Metazoa; phylum Arthropoda; class Insecta; order Diptera; family Culicidae; genus Armigeres; species Armigeres subalbatus. Next base: position 50,426,165 of record NC_085140.1, on the reverse strand, counting down.
GACATTTTAGTTTGTAGCTCAAAACATGTCATGCGACAGCTCATTCTTCATGGTTTCTCACAAAAAAAAATCTGGTGAGTCCTTAAATAGTGAAATACCTCATTAGCCACTTCCGAAACACCACGGAGTGTTTCGGGGGATCCCTTACGAAGAGACATTTATATTTTCAGACCAAAAAGTATCATGCGACAGCACATTATTTATGTACGAATAAATTTCTGATAAATATAATAAGTTTGACCGTCGACCCCCCTCCCCCTCTCAAATCGTTCGCGTTCGTCCCCCCAGAAGAAATGCTGTAAAGCGGGGGGGGGGGGGTTAGGGATGGTGCCCAAGGAGGGTTTAGTGGGTGAGAGTCTCACACTCCGGTATACTGCCATGTAGCTCCAACCCCCGGGAAATTTGGTTGAGTCGGAGTAATGTTGGATCGTCTGTAGGGAAGTTGTACGACTGTCGGACGGACGGTTTCAAAGTTGCAAAGTTGGTCGGATGAAATTAAAACAGTTTGATTTTGCTCCGACTTGTGGTGGGCGGAGTCAAATGTTGTACAACCAAGTTACATTGTGTGTGGGGTTGTTGTACAACACTGTTGTTTTCAATTTTTCTGGTGGAATACCCAGGAGTAGAAAGTGTTGGGAATGCTCCTATAACGCCAATAGATATTCCTTCAAGAATTTCAGAGTCAGAGTTTTTATGAAAAACTTAAATGAACTTCATTTAAAAATACCTCCACTATCTGGAGATTTTTTTCTGGGATTTTCAGCGGGAAATTCTGTGATTGAGTAGGTAATTTAAAAAGGTTCGTTGAGTTGGAGAAGTAATTTAAAAAAGTTTTAGGGGATTTTCTGGAGGAACTCCAGAGAGAACTTTTATAGAATTATAGGGAGCATATCTTAAAAAATCCGGGGAAGTTTTCGGAAGAATTCACGCTTGAAATTTTGATGACACTTTTAGTGGAATTCATTGACAGATTCTCAGAAAAATTTCTAGAGAAAATCTTCTATGGAAAATCCACAGATTGAAGAAGAAAAAAAAACGTTCGAAATCATTTCAGGAAGAATACATTGAGGACTTTCAAATGGAATTCAAGGAGGACTCTCCAAAAGGAATACATGGAAGAACTTCTAGAGGAACTTCCGGAGCAATTCATTGAGAAACTTCCGAAGGAATTCCTTGAGGAAATTCTGGAGACAAACATCCAGAGGAACTCCGGGAAGCACATTTTGTGGAATTCCTGAAGGAACTACCGGAGAAATTCCTGCAGGAGCTTCAGGAGGAATTCCTGTAGGAACTTCCGTAGAAACTCTTTGAAAAACTTCCGGAGGAAATCCTTCGATAACTTCCACAGAAATTCGTGGAGGAATTTACTATGAATTTCTGGCGCAACGAGTAATTTACGAGTGAATTTCTGAAGGAACTTCCGGAGAAATTCCTGGTGGAACTTCTGAAGGGATTCCTGGAGAAGCTTCCAGAGGATTTCCTGGAGGATATTACTATGGAACTCCGGGGGGAATTTCCGGAGGGACTCTGGTAGAAACATCCCGAGGTATTCCGGGAGGAACATCTGGAGGAACTTACGGTTGAATTCCGTGTGGAATTTCCGGAGCAATTACTGTAGAGGTTTCCTGAGGAATTCCGTGATGAGGAATTCATGGAGGAATTCCGGGAGGAACTTCGGAATTCCTGGAAGAAATTCGTAATTCAAAGAGGAATTTTGGAATTCGGGGAGGAATTTCCGGAGAAACTCGTAAGGGAATTTCTGAAGGAATTCCTGGAGGATTTTCCAGAGAATTTCCTTGAGAAATTTGTGGAAGAACTCTGGGAGAAATTTGCGGAAGAACTCTGGGAGGAATTTTCGGAGGAACTCCGGGAGAAACATCCGGAGGTATTCCCAGAGGAATTCCGGGAGAAACTTCCAGAGGAATTCCGGGAGGAACTTTTCGAGGAATTCCGGAAGGAACTTCTGCAGGAATTCCAGGAGGAACTTCCGGTTGAATTCTGGGTTGAGCTTCTGGAGCAATGCTTGAAGGAACTTCCGGTGGAATTCCGGGAAGTACTTCCTGGAGTAATTCCGGCAAGAGCTTTCGGAGAAATTCCGGGAGGATTTTCCGGAGGAATTTCCAAAAGAATCTCGGGAGGATTTTCCGGAGGAACTCTGGGAAGAACTTCCGGAGTAATTCCGGGAGGAACTTCCGGAGGAAATCCGAGAAGATTTTTCGAAGGAATTCTGAGAGAAATTTGAATTTGGAACTCTGAAGGAATTCCAGGAGGCACTTCCGGAGGAATTTCGGTAGAAACTTCCGTAGGAACTTCTGGAGGAATTTTGGGAGGAACTTCCGGAGGAATTCCGGGAGAAACTTCAGTTGGAATTCCTGGAGGAACTTCCGCAGAAATTCCAGGAGGAACTTCCGGTTGAATTCCGGGTGGAGCTTCCGGAGCAATTCTTGGAGGAACTTTTGGTGGAATTCCGGGAGGAACTTCTGGAGGAATTTCCAGAGGAATCCCGGGAAAAACTGTCGGAGGAATTCTGAGATGATCATGAATTGCGAACTTCGGAGGAATTCCGGGAGGCACTTCCGGAGGAATTGTGGGAGGAACTTCCTGAGGAGTTCCGGAGGGATTTTCGGAGGAACTTGAGCTTGGAACAATCCAATTTTATTTTCTGGAGGAACTTCCGGAGCAATTACGAGACGAACTTTCAGAGAAATTCCGGGAGGAGCTTTCGGAGGAATTCAGGGAGGAACTTCCGGATAAATTCTGAGAGGAACTTATGGAGAAATTCAGGGGAAGCTTCCAGAGGAATTCCGGGAAGAACTTTCGGACGGAACTTCCGGCGAAATTTCTGTAGGATATTCTGAAGGAACTCCAGAATAAACTTCCGGGATGAGTGTCCGGAGGAATTCCTGTATGAACTGTGAAAATTCCAATCACAAACAAATACAATTTCAACTTTAAAAAAAATTCAACATTTCAACATGCCAATCACGTTCCAATAAAATTCAATTCAATCCACAACTAATCTAATTATAATCCCATTCCAATTCAAATCCAATCTAATTGCTCTCCAATCCAAATTCATTCCAATTCAATTCATCCAATTCAAAATTCGTGAAAAAACACCAGACACATCAGCATATACAGAAAGAAAATGACTAAATACGGTTGTTGGAGTTTTGGTTGTACCAACTGTTCGTCAGACGGTTGTACAAACTGAATTGGTCTTATAAACTTGGGGGCAGAGTCAAAGTTGTACAACATGTCGGAGCGTGTGTGGCGCCCTTAATATATTACTCCTTGTAAAAAAATACGCGTTCGGCTCCATCTACCTAATTACTATATGTTTTCTCATTAGTCATATTTTTTTATAAAATGCTAAACGAACCTGTCAGATCTTGCTCGGGTTGTTTTTTTTCGATCTGTCAATCATTTGGGGGAACAGGTGGTAAAATGAACACGTTAAAGACTTGCATTGAATTCAATCATAAAACGAGGATAATTAGTTAGTTTTACCACTTGGTCCAACAATTTAAATCATATTCTTATTGCACTGAACGATTTTTCGCCAATAAACATTGTTTTATATAGTTTTTCTTCGAAATAAAAAAAAACATCGATATTTCGTATGTATAAAAATAGTGTGGGTGAAATGAACACTGCCTAGTGGTAAAATGAACATCGTAGTGAGGAAATCTTCTAAATAGATCGGAACTCATTTTTATAAATAGAGATGTTTCTTATGCATAACTCACGAATCATCGGCTGAACATCCATTCAAGTGTTGCTCATCTGTCAAATTATTACCTGGAAATAAAAAAGAGATCCATAATTAATATAAAAATAAAACGTAGTGTGCAAAAAAATGCAGAAAGTCAACTTTGATTCAGATAAGAATGCAATTAGCACACAAACGGTAATGATTGCCGACATATCGGCTTGTTTACTTCAGCTTTTGTCAAAGGAGAAACTTTTCATCGTTTTCTGCCTCTGTAGCCCGTTTCACCCAATTGCTGAATCAATCTTCCAGAAGCATAGAGTACCGCAAGTTAATGTAGTTTTACAGTTTACACTTATTTCAGGAACTTTGTCTCTTCTTCTGCTTCGGGAAAAACTGTTTTGAGATCTATTAAGAATATTGATGACTTCTGTGTTTGATTTATGGTAGGAATCAAAGCATATCACTGGAATATTCGAATCAAAATGACTTAAAACGGAAATTATGATGCCTGATACTCGATTGTATATGCACAACATGTGACAGATTTAGTTCAAAAATGTATTGGAGGGTAACCACTTCCTTCGGTAGGGTTTGATTCTACGAAACCAGTACGCTAGACAGCTGCTTCCCTTACTAAGCTATGAAGGACCTCCATCGCCCTACGCAGCTTAGCGGGTGCTGATAAAATCAAATTTCCAGCACCACGCACATAAGCGAGCTCTGTGCAACCGGTACCCCTGTGGAATATGCTTTGAATGGACAGAAAATATGAATTTTTATTTCCGGCCTATCGATTATAGATCTAACACCTTGAAAATAAACTCTGTGAACTGTAAAAAAGTGAAATTAAGTTAATATCACGCATTGGTGTATAGAGAAAACAGAACTGGGCTAGAGATGTGCGCCGCCACAGACAGTTTTTGGCAAGCCGCCGGCGATATTTTCACATCGGCGCGCCGCCGTTTAAAATTGGTCACGCCCCTGATCTTTAATGTTTCACGCCGATTCAAATTTGAAGATTTTGTGCAATTCCCTTAGAGTTTCCCGAATGATATCACTACAACATCACGTTGAAACTCCAAAGAGTTTTCCGTAAAAATACCAATGTTTTCCTTTAAAACTTCATTAAATTTCTAAAATTTCAAGAATTTTTGAACGTTTTTGGTCGAAGACCACAAGGCTGAAAGTTGTTTGGCCGAATGTGCCATTTCACCGAACAAACAATTTGGCCGAAGATGGGCCTAGCCTAAAGTTGTTTGTCCGAAAATGTTATATGGTCTACAGCTCCATACGGCAGAAAATGCCGTTTGGTCGAAAAGATTGTTGCAGAAAGGATATTTTTGGGTCAAATGGCGCATTCTGCCAAACGACCATTTCAACCAAAAAACATTTTCGGCTTATTGATTTATTTGGTCAAACGATATTTCCGCCCACGTGACCTGTTAGGGCAAATGGCCAGTTCGACCGAATGTCTCTTTTAGCTGTATGCCAAATGACATTTCCGACCGAACAACTGTTTCCGACAAACGTTCAATTTGGCCTAATGTAACTTCGCTAGATTACCTTCGGCTTAACGAGTTATTCGGTCAAGCGGCATTCGAACTAATGGCTTACGACGGTTAACGCTGGAAGGGCCAATTGGCCGAAGGCCTTAACATCGTAAAATGTTCAGCCGAATTTGTCATTTGTCAGAACAAACCTTTAGCCTAAAACCCATCGGGCCAAAATTATCATTTAGCTGAAATGGACAAATAACAGTAAATGTCGTTCAGCCGAAACGAAAAAGTCGTTTGGCCTTATAGGTCATTTGACCGAAAATAATTTTTGCTATGATGGTTCTTTGACCGAGCATTTATTGATAAACTTTCATTCATGTGCAAAAAATTACTTTATTTGAGTATGAAAAAAAAAACTTTGGCCATTTTCGGTCAAATAATCCTTTCTGTCAAACGAATATTTCAAACATGTAAAACGAACATTTCGCATTTTCGGCCAGATGTCCTCTTCGGCCAAATGACCATTCAAAATTGAAATGTAGAGAGTCGACTTTAGCTGGTTTCGGGATGAACCACTGCATCCATTACATTGGACTTTTTGTTTGTGTTTCCTGTTTCTGTCCTCTTCTCATAAGACAATTTATTGATGTCCCATTTGATTCCACCACTTGATTGTAATTTTGCAGATAAGTATTTCGATCTCAGCAGTAAGGCCGTCTACAGTTTTTCATTCTCGACTTGACTATTAAGTAGACTCTCATTATGAGAAATGGAAACACTAAAAATTCCTAAGTAATTTTCTATTTATAATATCCAGCTGAAAGTGTTACAATGACCGGGAATTGGTGTTTCTTAGTTTTGATTCGGTAACAATGGTGGCTGAAGTAACGAGATGAACAACACTGGCAACTGTCCATGTTTCTCTAATTTGACCCCTGCCATCGAATAAAGATGTAGCCAGCATCTTTATTTAGCAGAAAATAACACTTCCATCAGGGACATCCTCATAGAGACTGTTTTGAACTGATTCCATCAATGGCTTTAAAGTAACATTAGGGGAAGTCGGTATCTATAACGTGAAACAAATTATCAAAACTGTTGAAATAATTTCCAGTCAAGTCGAAAGCTGCCAACTGAAGCAAACAAATTAATGCGAACCGAAAAGAACAAACAAACTGGGAAACCCATCAATGAACCAAATTGTCCATCCGATCCAACGTCGCCACGCCAAAGTTTGCTCCACACAAGCGTTACGGCCGGTGATTCCTCGCTGTCTGGTTCGTTTCAGTACTCCACGTGCCTCTTGATTACGCACCAGCCAGCCCCAGCCCCATCCAGACTCAACTCATCAACATCATCATCTTCAGCACGAAACAAGATTAATTGATTTATTCGGTTGATTTGCGGAGGCGCGAAGAAAATTGCCAGCCACTACCGGCTTGTCTGCCAGAGCTTGCGGTCTACGGCCGTAGTCGAGTCGAGCTGAAGAAGGTAAGATAGACAGAGCGAGCGTTCCATCCGATCTACGCGCCGTCTACCTTCGACGGAGAATTCGACAGGCGAGCGGATTCAACCCAAAGCTTAACCAAATCGAACGAGAGCGATTGGAACGAACGAAGACGGCTGACACCGGAATATAGGGGAAAGGGCCAATTCGTCATGTGGTTAGTTTGGCAGTTTCGGCAGCTTCTTGGAAGCAAGTCAATTTCTAACAAAGAAGGACGTGCAACATTTCAAGACCATATACACGAACAACATGACGGGAGCGCGGATGAGAACGTTCAATTCTTTGCAGACATCATTTATGTATAAGCCAATTGTAGAAATAAAAACGCCAAACATTGTTGTCGAACACCCTATTCTCGTTTGGTGTTGTTTTTAGTAGAGGAGTTATACGGTTGTTTGATTGGCGTTTATTGGCGGCGGTGGCGCCCTAATCGAAATACGATGGCACGGGAATGAGGCGTGCGGTGGGTAGCTTCAAAGCTCGTAAATTGGAGGATTTTGAAGCCCGCGGGGAATGAAACACAACACTTTGAGTCGTCGAATTTAGGAAATTGGAGTGGGCCTACTGTTTACTGAAGGGAGCACACGTGTGCATAAACACGCGCTTGGTACGCATTTCGCTTGGTTGTTTACAATTTCTGACAAGGCGTTGTAAATAATTACCAAGGTTACGGATGCTCTTAACGCAGGTAACTGAATATGATTTTGGTAAAATCTCGAAAAACAAATATCTTTAATCAGTATTGTATGGATCGACCAGGTAGTTCGCCAACCACTTGTTTAGGATTATTAACAAAATCTAACCAAAATCTATTTTGGCAGTACGAAGAGAATGATAACTGACCATTTGCTGAGTGGTTGTAACTGCATTATCGTTGTCCGGAATGGGTCCGGAAAATGTGCCACCAAATTGGCTTTTTGGAACTGCACACCAATCGGATTAAATGAAGGCTCACTATGCAAACCGGACGGTTTAATGCATTTCGCTAATTTTACAATTACACAGGCCAACCACACAAACCAGAAGCGCACCGTTCATTGGTTTTGTTGATGCAAAGCAATTATTTTGTGCGATCAAACCGATTCGGATGATATCAAAATATATGAGTGCCCCTCGAAATGAATCGATAATAATTAGCCAGCGTCAAATAGGTCGCAAGAGTGCAACTGCCAATCTGGCTCTGTGGCCGGGTTGTTGAAAGTTATCAAGAGCAATGTCCGTTAATGGTCACTTGCTCCTAACCGACCTGATATATTTAACTTCTTTTTCTTTTACTAGTTTCCCGAACCCCAACTGGGACATTATCGTCTCGCAACCTTGTTTAGCTTTTTTATCGAAGTGATGGCGGTCGTTTTGAAGTACTCTTCAAGAGTAAAACATGGTTTAAAAATCTGTAAAGGTCTTACAAATCCGTAATGGCCAGAACAACATGCTTCCTATTTCCAAGGGAGTTGAGAATATCGAACCCACCCACTTCTACCAATGTCCTTTATGGTAACTGAGCTACGGAAGACCCCTCTTGTGGTCAAATTAAAATTTCAAATAGTTTTCGATATGAATGAGCTCGACAACCTCCAGTTTGATTGATCATGATTTTAATGTAATGCGGTTTTCACGAGAGCGGTCCACTCACTGTTCAATAAATAATCGAAAGCTGATTTTTGTTCATCTGTTCTATTGTTGTTTTGTGATTTGATAATGTTATAATAAATTAATGCCATCTAACTTATCTGCATCTGACTGCACCGGGGATGGGGGTACTTAACTTGATAGATCAAGGGTATACTACAAAAGTACAATGAAATAGACGCAGTGGTTCATCCCGAACAAAAAAAAACTTGATAGATAATTTTGTTATTCTCGAAAACGTCAAACATCTATTAATGGTACTTGCAATTGGTTGGAATCGTAATCGCGTAACTCTGTCTTTCTGTAAAATCATTCGTTTAGTGTATATTAAACACTTTAGTGTATAACCATGTTGCTTGCCATATTACCTTTGTTATAAATTACGTGATTTTTTCGGAAAAATGTGATTTGATTCCATAAGATTTTCATGTGGGCTACATCATAGTACCGTGGGGAACCAAAATCCGTTAACCTCAAGAAATGTCAATAAATAAAAGAGGATTTAAAGTTATTATTTACAAATAATTTATATTATCTTATTCATCTACTTGACAGTAAGCTTTTAGGCCATTGAGATGGAAAGAAGGCTTTGAAATTAAAACAACATAAATCGAAAACAAATCGCCACCCACCAAACGCAGAGTTTGATTCATTACTTTATCATATTTTTTGTAGTTTTTAATGTGCAAATGCGCAACGCTTTATAAATAAAGGCCTTCTTGCTCCTGTATCAGCTTTAACCGCTTCGTTCGCATTCGTTGCCTATTTTCTAGAGCCGTTTTCACATACTGAGGTGCTTAAGTGTACGGATTTCGATGCCCCGCGGTACACGATGATGACTCAAAAGTCATACTTGTATGCCGTAAGGTCATTTTGTATTGCGTTCTCGCCTCCAGCAGCAACATACCATTCGAATGTCCATATTCCGAATTCTCACCTCAATTCCATTCCAAGCAGCAAGTTCAACTGTCTATCCGATTCCGAAGGCTGAGAGAGCGATCCGTGTCATGCGATTCTCCGTCAGCCAACCGGATCAAATAAGTTGCTCGGTCGCAAATTTCTGCGCAAAACCGCAATTTCTGCTCCAATTGATACATGTGAAACTGCAAGATCATTGCTCCGCACAAAGATAGATGGCTGTTTTAAGCAGCACGTAATCGTCACCAGCATATCTTCAAGACGATGACACCGTTCTATGTGGAGCAAACAGGTATTAAGAACACCGGTGGGGACAAATGGCCAATCGTGGAAACTTAACAGTTGCTGAATAGTTTTAAATAAATTAATTGTAAATCTATTTAAATTTGGTTAATTGTCTAAGAAAAAAATTGCATAAGTCTACCGTGGAAACACAATGGAGGCGCATGGTTTCACACTCATAGCTCTCATTTTGCAACAGATGGTTGTCCATTGACGAGATCCCCGGAACAGCATATTGGACCATTATCTCCCCAGTAGCTACATAGTAGCTCAATTACACATCGCTTCGTATATCGACCAACCAGCAGCAGTCGTTCGCCACTGATGATGATTTTCCGATGCTGATTCAGATGTGCCGCTCTAGCAATGTTGGTTCGTGGTAGGATTGATTGGTAGAACGTGTGTAAGGCTTCTCTCTGATGATGACGAGCTGGAGGTCGACGATTTTAATGCTGATTCGAATGCAACCAATTACGTAAGAGAATTCTATGTCACCACCATTGCAGGGTTGTTTGGAATCGTAAACATATTTATTTTGGATCTACGGAATGGTGTCTTTGAATTCTCTGAGTGCGTGACAAATTAGTGATGAGGTAAGTTTAATTTACGTCGCTGAAAGTAAAAGATTTGATTGTCTTGTCTTGAGGGTAAATGTATTGAAGGAATATGAACGAAAATACAGTAGATGGTTCTACTGGAAGAATAAATAGATAGTTATGTTATAAACTGATATTTGATATGAATCGTACGAATTGTTAGCTGCCATTTTGAAGAAGAAGAAGAATTCTTATTTCACATATTTAAGATCTCCGTCACTCTGGCCAGCCGGAAGATGTTCCCAGTCGAACCAATCCTCGAGCGCGACGACACGCCATATCGTTCCTGAGCTGCCGAAATTCCATGATCTCGAACCCTACGTATACGTTTCATCCATCCTTGAACAATGTAAATCAAACCTTGAGTTACCACGTTAGCTTATATCCCTCTCTTACTCATTTAATGATAAAATGCTATTGATTGTACATATCAAAAAGAACCGTGGCTCCGTAATATGCGCATGATCCTACCAAATAAATGAACTTGAAAAAATGTACGAAAATAGGTTCCCTGGGAAGTAACCAGACTAATCAAAGCAACGGTGCATGGTGTGCACCAAAATCGCGCCGGAGGCTAAGCCAAGGTGATGGATTTTCGTGCGTGTTGTTCAACATTGTGTTAGAAGGTGTCATGCGGAGAGCTGGGTACGATTTTCAACAGATCCAGTCAATTTATTTGTTTTGCGGATGACATGGACATTGTCGGCCGAACATTTGCAAAGGTGGCAGAACTGTAGTCTGTACACCCGCAATATCTGAGGCATTTCTCAGCTAAATTCACATGTTATTGATGATGATGATGATGATGGTCCCGCCACATACCCTACAAAGGTTTGAGCTAGACGATTTATCCTTAAGATAATTAATAATGATCAATTTTAATCAGATTTGGCAAACAATAAACGATCCGATTATTTCCACAGATATAAATAACATTAACATATACCATCGCTGTACAGCAAAAAACATAAGTTAGTAAAAAGAAACAGTTGAATTCCACCACAGAGTTTTGCAAGCATCATCAGTGGTACAGCGAGCCCGATTAAGTTACAAAACTTGTGATACCTCTCGCATGATGCCAAAAGTTTCGACAAGAAGCGCGTACTCAAACTATTCTCGCTAGTACCAATCAATTTAATTTACTCGAAAAAATTCAAAACTTGTGTTACCTCTCCGTAGATACCAAAAGTCTCGATAAAATCGCGTTCTATCTGAGAGCTCACTACTTTTCATAGTATCCTTCAAACAGTTCCAAATGTTTCAAGTATTGATCATAAAATCGTAAAAAGTCATTTATACCTGTATTCGCGCGCGATTCTCAAACATTTGTAGACTACACAAAAGAATGTAAAAATACAAATCAATAAATAAAATACCATCATCATCATCGAGGCGAACAAAAATAGTCTATAAGCGCCCTAATGAAATAAAAAATCATTTACATTGTTCAAGAAAAGATATCCGTTATCACAAACTTCGTCAAGATACACAATTAGTCAATACCAAAAACTTAAATATATATAATATATAATATTAAATAATAATTGACGTATCCAACAAATTTATCATCCGAGTCGAATTATCTCGGATGCCAAAATTCAACTTGCGTGTTTACGCACCAAAAAACGAAAACTAAATGATCTGACCGAATCCATTTTTCTCATCAAAACGCATTCATCCTAGTGATGTTTTCTCTCTCTTGCACCCACAACTATATACGCGTACCTGCTCTTTTCGATAGGTGCATTTGCTCTTTCGTTCAATTTTTGAAGCCTCTAGTCAAGATGAATACACATCAAACTTCATCCTACCATTGTTAAAACCTCGTGTAGAATTATCAAGAATGGTAATAATTCAAAACAATATAATAGGGTGTTCAATTAATTATTCTAGTCTTATTATATTCCCACAGTTATGTTTCCAAAATAATCGTCAGCTCCAAAATTTTCCGAAACTGACCTCAGCTTGTTGATCGGCCACGCCTGCATCCTGTAATCGTCAGAGGAAGGATTGTAAGTTCGGAACTACTCGGTTCAACTCATGTGTGTAGGAATGTCAAAATTGAATGTTCCTAATATTTCAGACCACTCAAGAGTTCAGATGAATTGGTCTACACAGTCAACTCAGAGCTTGTTTTAGCACTGGCAACATGGCAACATTCTCGTAGAATGTTTTATCCAAGTTTTATCATCAAACAGCATCAAACAAAACAATGGAGCGGAAATGGATACCGGGAGAATCATAATTTGTCTCCGCTTGTTCTCTCATCAAACTTTATTATTTTTCAGCAATAGAATGTGGCTTGAAATTTTAACGGAGTCAGACAACATATTATTCATGGAAGAATGCACCTAGGAACATACCTCTTTTATATTTTGGCGAGGATCTGGTACCAGCAGTACACAGTTCATAGTCCGGTGGTTTCGCTAGATCAATACTTGATGGGATTATATTCTTAGTGATCCCCAAATACACGGCCTGTGCTTAGACATCACTAAGGTTGGGCACGCTTGATCTGGTTTTAACAAGCGATTTCTGTAAGTTTGCTCAACATGTAAGTGGTGCTTATCCGTACGCTTGAATCGGATTAACGCCTAAGCGGAGTTGAAAAAATCGCCTTTTATAGTAAATGAGAAACATCTCATGCCGTGCCCAATGACAATTCAAGATGCAAAAACCATTTAGGTCCCTTTTTTCTAATATATACAATTTCTAATATATACAATACATGTATAGCTGCACGCTTGTTGGTGGCTTGTGAAAGGGTGCGAAAGAACGGTTTACCTCTTTTTACAATATAGGAAAAAAGTTTCTTCAAATCATGTCTTAATTCATGATTTCCTTCCTTATGGATTCCAGTAAAAACATGCATGAATTCCCATTTTTTAGATCTGTAAATATTTAATTTCGAAGCGCATGATAAAATAAGATTATCAAGTGAATGCTAGAAAATTTAAGGAATGAAATCACAAATAGAAATTCAGTGACAATGAAATCAATTTGAAAAGAAAAAAAAATCTTCGACAAAACATTCTTCTAAGGGGCGATCCATATACCACGTGAACAATTTTGGGGAAGAGTCGTTTGGGCGAAGCCCATCTGGCCGAAAGCCATTAGGCCGAAAGGGTCATTTGTCCGAAAGGGTCATTTGGCCGAAAGGGTCATTTGGCCGAAAGGGTCATTTGGCCGAAAGGTTCGTTTGGCTGAAAGGCTCACTTGGCCGAAAGGGTCGTTTGGCCGAAATGGTCGTTTGGCCGAAATGGTCGTTTGGCCGAAAAAGTCGTTCGGCCGAAACGGTCATCTGGCCGAAAGGGTCGTTTGGCCGAAAGGTTCATTTGGCCGAAAGGGTCGTTTGGCCGAAAAGGTAATTAGGCCGAAAGGGTCATTTGGCCGAAAGGGTCATTTGGCCAAAAGGGTCATTTGGCCAAAAGGGTCGTGTGGCCGAGTGAGTCATTTGGCAGAATAGGTTATTCGAAAAGTGAGAATTTAAGAATGAGAAGACAGACATCTCACTTCTCACTCTTCATTTTTCTCTTCTTACTTTTGCCAGCGAGAAGTGATAAATGAAGTAAGCAGTGAGACGTCTCATTTCTCACTCCTCATTTCTCACTTCTCACTGTGAAAAGTGAGAAGCGCAAAGTGTGTAGTGAGAAGTCGCACTAATCACTTCGTGATCCTTTTTTACAGTGAGAAGTGAGACGTGTCACTTCTTCTTCTTCCTCTTGGCATTACATCTACACACTGGGACAGAGCCGCATCGCAGCTTAGTGTTCATTAAGCACTTCCACAGTTATTAACTGCGAGGTTTCTAAGCCAGGTTACCATTTTTGCATTCGTATATCATGAGGCTTACACGGTGATACTTGTATGCCCAGGGAAATTGAGACAATTTCCAATCCGAAAATTTCCTAGACCGGCACCGGGAATTGAACCCAGCCACCCTCAGCATGGTCTTGCTTTGTAGCCGCGCGTTCTACCGCACGGCTAAGGAGGGCCCAAGAGACGTCTCACTACTTACTGAGCGATTCCAAGCAACAGCATCAAAATTTAAGAAAATTTTTAATTCATGGTTTTCTATTGAGTTGAAACTTTGCACAGTTTTTCAATTTCATCTAAATCGTCATTTTTCGATATCAAATCTTCATATTGAGTCACGACTAACTTTTCAAAAGGGTGTATGTGAAAATGGTTCAAAAATATTTAAAAAGCTGCACAGCAAAAACGGAATGTTCGATTGTTATGATTTTTTCAGCAAAGTTAGACAACTAAATGGTGATTCTTAAGAAAATGTGCACAGTAAAAAAATTTTTTTGCCTTTAAAAATATCATTTTGTCACAAAAACTCAAATATCTCAAAACCCTATCTTTTTCGAACGTAATTTTTTTAGGAAAACGGTCCATTATATTAGCTATCTACCATAAAAATTTGGTGATGGTAAACTAATAAACAAAAAGTTATGACATTTCAAACATTTCACAATTTTTACATATAGTAAACAAAAAAAATTTCCGTGTATTTTTTTTCAAGAATCGCAGTTTGATGCTGATTTTATTGTTAAGGGCCTTGCGTGAGTTAAACAAGTTGTTTGTATGATATTCCATATTTATGTATTCATCGATATTATGTATATTATATGTATAAATATTATATGTATAAATAAATAAAAATGAATTAATATTATCCTAAGTATTAAATTAAATGTGGCAGTTACACAATGTTGTTATAGAAACTCTAAGAGTTTTGGGTTTGAATTTTGGTATGGGTTATGATATCATGAAAACAGTTTATTAATACTTATTTTTTATTTATTTTTATTCAAATTTTTAAAATATCGAACACTTTTGAATTATTATCAGCACAGTTTGAGTATAGTTTTGCTTTAATTTTATTTTCCGACAATGGAATGAAACAGTGAAATTTTTGGGTTCCTTGAATCGTTTTCGCGTTATTAAATTGCTCGCTGAGCTTTGAAGCCTTTATTTCGTACTCTTCAGTAGTAGTAAAACAAAATGATAATTTGGTTAAATCTTTTTCTTTTCTACGATTTGCCCAATCAAAAAGTTCTTTCGCAGTTTTAATTGGATGCTCACGTTCTTTGGCTAAACTTGCTCTTGTGGCCATGCGCTTTATTGTTCCTCCAATAGCATCACAAGGACCTTTGCCATGTGATGTAGCAAAAATGCCATTCTGCATCAATTCCGTACATTGATTTAAATTGACATAGGCTCGAAAAATTCTTACGATTTTTGTACTGCGACGCTGCTCCATCAGACATGAAATATATCTTTTGACTTCTTTATGCTTATCAACGCGTAAAAGTTAATCATTTTTTCAATGAACAAGTTTACGGATACTGAATCGTGTCTTAAATCTTCGGAAATTATAATAAAACTTAAGTGTTCAATTTGCGTACTTCCATTAAAATAAATAACGAATGGATGAATTGTAGCTTGTTGTACGTTCCAGTGATGGGACTGCACTTCATCTTGCAATACAAAGCTGTAATTTTCAGAAAAATCACAAATGACTAAAAATTCACCATTTTGTAATGTATTTTCGTATTTTTAAAAAGCTGGATTGTTCTGTTTTAATGAAATCGTGAGGATTAAACTTTCTAATTTCAAGCAAAAATATGACACAAACTCATCTACAGGTTTTACAATAGTTTCTATGTCACACCTATCCGTGGTCACCCATTGCTCAAATGATAACTGATCAATATATTTTTCTTCAAACTCAGCGAATAAAGTATTTTCCAATGATGAAGAATCTGGACAATCCGAACAAGATCGTAGATAGCAATTTGATGTTGTATTTTCACACAAAAGACTACCAGTTAACATTTTAATATCCTTTGTTAAATTGATTCTTTTCAAACTATGTAAAATAAGATTAATATTCTCATGGGTTGTGCACACACACATTATGTGTTCCTGAATTGGAAAGAAGCTTACATTGCCTTGGCCGAAGGCTTGCAAATGAGGAAAAACCTATTTTAATATTATCGTGAATTTCCTTGAAGCGTGTGTACGCTTCTTTCAAAGTCGTCATCATTAATCGTTTTTGGATTGCTTGACGCTTTCCATCTTTTTTACTGATACATAATCTTTTTGACCAGGCATAGCTCGACTTACTTCATCATCTTCAAAATATTGAACTACTATTTCTTTTGTCTCATCTGTTAATGCAGTACTAGACCTAGTATTTTTGGTTGAAAGACAGTTATTCTTCAATTGTTTTGCCTCTTTTACTGTACTTCTATTGGTTTTGAACTCATCAATGGCATCCTGAATAGACCACGAACTTGGCAGCATCAACAAAATCAATAATTTTTCTTTCCTTGTCGTGGCTGCATTCGAGAACCTTTCCTTCATATTTATAATTACCTCATCGTAGTCTGTATTTTCCACATCATCAGGTCCTAATTTGAAGAGGTTTCTTCGTACAGCTTCGTTTATTTCACGGTATTTTTTCTCCGGGTAATAAACGTAGTCCATCTTACTCCATTTAATCGGAGTCACTTTTATCCCAGCTATGCCCTCGTTAAAGCGTTCGATGTTGACCTTTTGTATACACTCATCTTCCGATTGATTTGTTGAAACAGATTTCGCTGATGGTACGGTGGCAAGGCTCTCAGCACTTAATACTTCTGGTAATTCCTCAGTTGTTGTCGATACATCTGGCAATTCGTCAGTTGCTGTCGTTTTAGAACTTCCTGCGCTCTGCTCAACCGATGATATACAGATTGCTCTTTTGTCAACGTTTAGACGGCAGGACGTGCAAATGCGTAAATTTGTATTCAATGTGGACATTGGAGCATAACCAGTCGCTTTCAGTTTATCTATGGTGCTTTCGGTGAGATTTCGTAACTCTTTTGAACACTTTTTTCCATCAAACGGCCTACAACAGTTGAGAAAGCAGCTACTCATGTTGTTCGTAATATTTCAATAAACAAAATCACTTTTAAGTTTTTACTGACTAGTTTGGTGTCATTTGCTTGACTGAAGAAAAAAATTACTATAAGATCTTTAACAACCTTAGTAGTAGTAATTTTTTTGCTTTTTCGTGAGCATTATCATGGTATGTACCTATCATGCATTTGTTGTTGTTGAAGATACCCGTTTCCTCCCGATCATAAAGTCTATTCTCTAAGAGGTATATTTTTTGCAGGTAAACTATAGACGTACACGTGTATATAAATCTTTGATTTTGCAGCTTTTGTCTTAAAAATAACATTTCTGATATGTTTCTATCAACGTTATTATCAACAGGTTTCAACACTATTAAAAGAATTTTTCGCCAGTCACGTGCAATGAAAATTATGACACTATCAATACTTTTGATCACAACACTGGATCGTGTCTAAGTTTCTTATAGATGCTATGAATAATTAAATCAAAATATCATGAAAACAACTTGTTTAAATCACGTCCCTTAACAATAAAATCTGCATCAAACTGCAATTCTCGAAATAACTTACACAGAAAAAATTTTTTTACTAAATGTGAAAATTGTGAAATGTTTGAAATGTCATAACTTTTTTGTTTATTAGTTTACCATCACCAAATTTTTATGGTAGATAGCTAATATAATGGACCGTTTTCCCTAAAAAATTACGTTCGAAAAAGATAGGGTTTTGAGATATTTGAGTTTTGTGACAAAATGATATTTTTAAAGGCAAAAAAAATTTTTTTTACTGTGCACATTTTCTTAAGAATCACCATTTAGTTGTCTAGCTTTGCTGAAAAATCATAACAATCGAACATTCCGTTTTTGCTGTGCAGCTTTTTAAATATTTTTGAACCATTTTCACATACACCCTTTTGAAAAGTTAGTCGTGACTCAATATGAAGATTTGATATCGAAAAATGACGATTTAGATGAAATTGAAAAACTGTGCAGAGTTTCAAATATTTTCGAAATGGTCGCTCAGGATCGACTGACATGCCCCCGTGGAATGCCTCTACTTCATTTATCACTTCTCGCTGTAAAACGTGAGAAGCGCGAGGTAAGCAGTGGGACGTCTCACTTCTCAAATAACACTCCTTATTTTTTACAGTGAGAAGTGAGAAATGAGGAATGAGAACTGAGAAGTCTCTCTTTTCACGTCTTATTTCTCACTTTTCAAATGACTTTTTCGGCCGAATGTCTTATTCGGCCAAATGTCCTAGTCGGCCAAATGATCCTTTCGGTCAAATGACCTTTCCGGCCAAACGGCCCTTTCGGGCAAAATGAAATAGGGGAAGTATACCGGTTTGGCCACCTTAATGCCTAATTTGGCCAACCCTGGAAAATGCATATTTTCTAAAAAAAACGATCAGTTTCCACAGCGAAGAAAGGTAAGGGATATATCTCCTGTTAGAGCTAATAAAACCCTCGAAAATTGCTCTACTTTTGGAGTTATTCGAAAAACTGGCCAAATTGGGTACATGGCCAAAACTGGTACAGTTACCCTATATGTTAGAATATATTCTTTTCAGCAGTTTTCTAACTCTAATTTCATTCAACATTCGCTTTTTGCTGAATGATGGCAGTCTTGTTACTATGTTATTACTATATTACTATGTTATATCAGAAATCGCGAAAATACTTCAAATAGAACTTGGTAAGATGTTTAGTATAATTATCTTTAAAAGGCATGGTTTGATTTTTGTATTCGATGAACCTAGAATAATCGTTTTGCTCACTGGGCAGAAAGTACAAATTTGGTAAATTTGGTTATGATCAACGGATAGTTGTTGATAGATTGAAGTTAAGAAATCGCCTGTAAATTATTTCAAGAATAAGAGAGAATCAATCTAACACCAGAGTAACATAGTTGTCAAAAAATCTGCCCTTTTATTTTCACAATTTTTAACAATTGAAAAAAATTCATTCAGTGAGTACAACTAATAGATGGATGTTTGAGTTTTCTAAATGTCTCTTCGATTTGTCAAAATGGTGCACGCCGCACATCTTCTTCTTCTTCTTCTTCTTATTGGCATTACATCCCCACACTGGGACAGAGCCGCCTCGCAGCTTAGTGTTCATTAAGCACTTCCACAGTTATTAACTGCGAGGTTTCTAAGCCAAGTTACCATTTTTGCATTCGTATATCATGAGGCTAACACGATGATACTTTCATGCCCAGGGAAGTCGAGATAATTTCCAATCCGAAAATTGCCTAGACCGGCACTGGGAATCGAACCCAGCCACCCTCAGCATGGTCTTGCTTTGTAGCCGCGCTTAATACCGCACGGCTAAGGAGGGCCCCGTACTTGCCCCGCACGCCGCACATGTTGATGTGTATTACACGCAGGTGAATTTTTAATGCAGGCGTCTTTTTTATCTCTAACAGAACTATCTAGATATACATAATATTGTTTCATAGTCATTACTCCTTCTTTGAAAATTGCTCATTCTTCAACTTTGATTAATGAGATGAGTGTTATTTCTGCATTGCATGCATTTCAAAAATTCCTTTGGAATACACAAAATCGACCTTTGATCGACCTTTTTGTCTTTTTCGACCTTTTGTCCCTTTCGACCTTTTGTCCTTTTCGACCTTCTGTCCCTTTCGACCTTTTGTCCCTTTCGACCTTTTGTCCCTTTCGACCTTTTGTCCTTTCGACCTTTTGTCCTTTCGACCTTCTGTCCCTTTCGACGTTTTGTCCTTTCGACCTTTTGTCTTTCGACCTTTTGTCCTTTCGACCTTTTGTCTTTCGACCTTTTGTCATAGATTCGGTGGAGAATATGGCTTGCTATTGATTTTTCACCGACCTCAGATGACTTGGTAGACCAATTTGTTTGAACTCCAGAATGATTTGGAGAACTTATTTCATACGGTTTGGACATATCTCAATCGTAAATCATGCGCATGGGAACAAGAAAATGAGGTGCACAGCGAGCAAGGTGGAAGGAACGTGTGGAAGACGATTTGTGGAGATGTATGTTATGTACTGCAGAGGCCACACTGGCCTTAGTTTGAATAAATAAAACGAAATACTTTCCATTCTAATATTGTCATTACAAAGGGTGCTTTCCGATGGTATTTAATATTTTGGCATTTTCTGGATGTTCAAAGAAATTTCCCTTTTTGTGGGATCCTCCAGATCTTCCTGAGGACCACTCGGTTGTTAAGATGTGCGCTAGATGTTTATGCCATCATGCCGTCGCCGACATTTTTGCGATGCGCCGCCGTTTAAAAAGTATCAGGCCTCTGATCTACAATTTTCCACGCCGCCGAATAAAGTTTACCAAAATCTGCAGAGTTTACCGTGGAAATACCAAAGAACCAGTTAAGTTTCCGTATAATTTCCTGATTTATATTTTCAAAACCAAAATAAAAATTTCAGAAACTACACATAATTTTCCGTTGAAACTTCGAAAAGCTTTCCATAAAAACTAAGAAGAACTTTCAGTTGACATTCCGAAGAATTTTTCGTCGAAATCTGAAAAATTTCTTCCGACATGCCGAAAGTGCTGCAGTTCAAATCCTGAGTAAATTTCCGTTAACAATTTGGTTAGCTCCGTTAGCTCGCCTTGGAATTTATGTATAATTTAGGTGCACATTCCAATAAGTTCCATTCGACGTGGAATCCTGTCCCGTTGTTTCCTATTGATAAAATGGACAGATCGGCCTATGGGTTCCGAAGTTTTGGCCAAAATACTATTTTTATTACACCCGAAAAAGGCTCCATCGCCGCAAGGTGGATTGATCTGGGTTCTGCTAGAGAAGAGAAACATCGGTTGGAAAATGAACGACTTAAAGTCTATCAGTCGTGACACTTTTCTCAGTTGTAAATTGTATCCCTGTTTCGAAAATATAGACGCATTCTACGTAAAATACACAATTCCCGTGTTAAAACGTCGGGGAAATAAAAAAAAACTCGTTAAATTTTAAGACTTGGTGGTCGTTTAATAAATATAATTAAAACCTTATTTAAATATCTAAAGCACGTTCGTCGGGGCTGACAACGGGTCAAATAGCGGTGAGAATGGGTCACTGTATCAACTATATAGGGGAACTGTTCCGATTTCCATCTCACTGAACATATATTCATCTCATCGCAAAACAAAGAAATACAACACCAATCTTGTCGCTTCTTTTTGCTAACCCGCGTGCTCACTGGTGAAAAAATCACAAAATTAAAAAACAAACCAAATTCTTTTTCATTGCTTTATTTTTGATGGGATGGAAATAGGAGCTATGTGATGAAGTGCCGAACCGTTCCCCTACATAGAATACTTGTAGCATAGATTTAAGGACACTGTCACGCGAGTACTTTCAAATTTAGATTCCACGAGTAGTGTCCTTCATCTGAGCTTAGCTTAGCTTAGCTTAGCTTAGCTTAGACTGACTGTACATATCAATGGTTGCTACTCCGTGATTGACCAGAACTGGTGCAAATTGCACTACGATCCAAGTGAATAGTGGCTGGGATTTACCATCTATTCTCGAAGTGCACGTTTCAGCAGCTCGCAAATGTTGATCAATAACGGCGCCGGCCAAGTCCTTACAGTCAGTTGGGAGAGGAAGGGAATGTTTGTTTGTGGTTATTGTTGCTACTAGAGACCGAGAATACCTCTGCATCTCCACAATTACCACGGGAAGGAGTGTTAGTTGGGTGGGGTAATCATTAACATAGATCGGGATGCACCATGGAAAGTGATGTGACCTATGCAACTTCTATTCTACTTATTTGTACGGATATTTAAAAATACAATAATGTTAGTATTTCCTAGTTCAATTGTTCATCATTCACGAGGATAAACAATCAATCGCTCAAAGTGAGCGATTGTTTTTCGTGGTTTTTCTTTTGAATACCGGATTAGCCCGCGTCATCATTTCTTCAACGGAAGGAAAGAAAAAAGAAACGAGATTGAAATTTTAAATAAAGTAATATTCACGGCTGTTGAACCACATTGATAGTAATCGGAAAGCTAATGTCAATCGGCAACCCTTATTTTATCTCTATTTGTGGGTAATTAAGAATATTCAGCCGGACATATTTTGTTAATTTACGCTTATTTTACATGTCGTTTATTTTGCATTACTTTCACGCGCGTGTGTGTGTGTCGTTTGCCGTGACCTCTATACCGTAATCAGGATCTCACTGGTATTATTCGTTATGCGCTGGTTGACACTCGTGCTGAGCTTATGCGCCTTGAGCGTCACACGGTCGCTTCCTAGTCAACATAAAATCGTACATGGTGCAATATAAGATGCTAAATTGAGACGATAATCATCCATGTTGTATGGAGAAGCACCTCAAAATACATCCCTTACCCTGTCATTCAAATTTACAAATACTGGAACACAACTGTACCATCTAAGACGAGTTCAGCACCCTCCACTCAACCTCACCACGCTCCGCTATCCGCATCTCGCTATCCGCAGATACGCATCTCGACCCCAACCGTGAAGCCGCCCTCAATGTCAGAGACGGCCCCACAACCGAGGCCGAAATACGCATCTGCAAAGATAACAAAACGTAGTGGAACCACATGGAAAGTACTAAACTCGTCCTAGACGGTTGAATACATTCCACTAAAAAGAGCTTAAAACGTTTCTCCACATAATTGTAGCCATTGTCAGGAGCTCTCCTGTACTCCCTTCTTCAAATATATAAAAAGTCCCCAATCTGTCGAAACAGGGCGCACATGACAGTTTAAATAATGTTTCAGTATTCGTTCTACAGTGTGTATACTAAATATAACATTTATCATATAGTCAACATAATCGGAACATCTTACTTGAGCTTCCTAATTTCAAATGAGTTCTTTGAAATAATGACTACATAAATTATGGCATTTGCATTTTTAAGTGCCAGTAGAAAAAAATGAGAAATATCACTGATTTTTAATTTTTCTTGGTATCATGGAAGAAAGTAAGATAACATAGTAAAGAAACACACAAGTCCTAGCAATTTTTTCATTTACATTAATCTACATTAATGTTAACAGACTAAGCTGTGCCCTGTTGCTAAACACCTACGATTACGGCATCTCTTCAAAAAAGAAATATGCACATTACCGCATTAAATATTGTGCGTGTTTCAGATTATTATCATTATGATAGTCTGCGTCTGCGTCTGCGTCTATTGTGTTTCTAAATTCTTTACCGATAAGGCGAGAGATGGTATCGAAAAAATATCTTCAAACACAAAAGTCCTAAGTGTCATAGAGATGGAATTATGTGGCTGAAAATGGAAGTCATTTGTGTAATATTTTCCTAAATATCATAGCCATGTTTGCAGGTTTTTAAATTAGTAGTGTAAACTTAACCAAAATGGTTGGATCTCACCGGTTAACTGTTTGCGAGTTCTATTTCAGGCTTGAGACATTTCCTATCTCATGTGATCACGGCCAGGGTTTTTTTTCGTCTTCCGAAGATGAGGTTCTTGTAGATTTGTTTAGCTTGCCATGTAGTTCCTGGAAGTCCAATTTGTATCCATCATTTGATCAAGTCCACAGCGCAGCTTAACCACAGCTTCAAGTTCAAGTTCAAATCGGCTGACTTTCAATTTAAACATTCACACGGGTATTTTTTGACAAGCGGAATTTTAACACAACCATTCTCAGACGCGGGTAACTGCGATCTGT
Organism: Armigeres subalbatus; assembly: GCF_024139115.2. Classification (NCBI taxonomy): domain Eukaryota; kingdom Metazoa; phylum Arthropoda; class Insecta; order Diptera; family Culicidae; genus Armigeres; species Armigeres subalbatus. Next base: position 50,402,437 of record NC_085140.1, on the reverse strand, counting down.
AAAGTCCACGAGTAGTGTCCTTCATCTGAGGACAAAAAAAAACCGAATAAGAGACCTTTTTGAACGATTTTGCAACCCGACCTCCAGACTGTCGGTGGGGGCACTGACAAATTCTCACCCCTCAGACCCATTGTCACCCCCAGCGACGGTATCCAAATTCAATTTACAAATCCAAATTTATCTATTGCTGATAGTGAAACAGGATTTAAAGTTAATGTTGCGATTCGAAGCGTGGGAGGTGAGATTGGCTCCTCACTTTCGCTGACAGTCAAAAGGTCGGTCAAATTTCTTCATAAGGGTCTATCATGGATCAGTTTCCTTGTACTTATGTAGATACTTTCAGTTTCAGCCCATCTTGCAGACATTGTTAATTACAGACCTTTTGTTATCCCATTCAACCCATTACCAATGAGAGTGCTTTAGGGTTTGTTTTAATTGACGAAATAAACTTCAAAATATCAGTTGGCTAATGAAAGATGTGCTTCCCAGTGTCTGTCAAAAGTAATATTGATTTGCAAAAAAAAAATGAAAATTTTATTTAATGGTTGAACTTAAAATTGGGTTTCTATACATCTTCTGTAAATAAACAATTTACTCCAAGCTCCATTCATTTGGCTTTTTTCAACAGTCCGAGTTTCTAGTTGATTACCATGACAAACAGCATTGGTGATAAAATACACGTGTTGCCATTAATGTCTTAAATTCCAATGGTTAATTCACTGTGAAGAATTAATTAACAATGTTTACCCTGTCGTGGTTATTCAAGAGATATCTATAGGTAGGTAATGTGCCACGCCAAAACTGATTTCGCTTACAATTTCACCTTTACGTCTTCTCCCCTAGATATCTATTTTGGGGTTTCACTGTCAACGATACCCACCATTTGACGAACCGGCCACCGTACACGGTGGGTACGCCGGAGCACTAATTGGATAATTATCATTCGGTGATCTTGATTTTCCGCAACTATGGTCGCTGATGGTATTCGTTCCATTTTCTGATTTTCCTTACAGCCAGTGGATTTGTGCGGTCGTCGCGTCGGATCGGGATAAAAAGAAGCGCGAAATCGAGCTTGTTCATTGATCCTGAATGGTTCTTCTTTGTGTTTGCTTGTCTCCCTAACAAGGTTGGAATTTTACTATTGGTGACCCATCGAAGAACGGTGCCGCAGTTGAGTCGCTAAGGATAGAAAGGCAGACCATATCGTCGCCTTAGTTGAATTCATCGTAGCTTGACTTTGTTCGTGAAGTGGTGGTCGGCGCTGCAGTAATCGTGACTAGTGCTGACGTTGCCGCTTGTTGTCATCGTAAAAATGTAATAATATGAGCACTCTGATTGGCTAATTGTATTACTTCATCCAATCCGCTTGCCTGGTTCACTGAGTAGGACGTAGAGCACGCCAAACTTTTGGTCATCGCTGGCGTCTTGTTCGCAAATCCGATTGTATCTATCGCTCCGCTAGGGTTACTCCAATATAAAGCAATTTTACCATTTCGTCAGATTTCAGTTTGATAAATGGAGTCACGAAACCAGTGCAGTGATGGTTGAATTCAAAAGTGATAAATGATCTTGGCTGGAATTTATAGTCATCGGCAAATTACGATGTTGGATCAACCCTGACCGACAGGGAAACACCAAACAGCGAAATTGAGCGCCTCCATCGACAACATCATCATCGGATGGGAAGTCGGTTGGCTGATGGCGCTGTCAAGCGTTGAATTTTATCGGGAATCTACATTTTCCAGAGCTTAGCGAAGATTTTTCGACTTCGACAACTGTCGCCAGTTGAGGGGGATCTAGTTAAGCAATTTGATTAACATTTCATTGGCGAGTGAGTGAGCAACAGAATTGAAACTAGAACAGAACTTGCTGAAATTTCTACGAATTAATTATTTGATTTTAATTGGAACCTTTTTGAATCCACTTTTTTTTTTTTTATTTTAAAATTTTCTATTATTTTTTGGACTATTGTTTCAGATTTTAATACAGTTCTGCATTATTCACATGCAGGTATTGAGCATGAGCATGAGCATGATTGACCGCCCACGGTTGCTACTCCGTTACTGCCAGGTCAGCTGTAATTACACAGAGAACCAACAGATGAAGTTTGGGACTAACATCATCTTCAATGTGTAAGAACTGGTGACCCAAAAATAAGCAATACCAGCGCCGGCCGTGTCCGAATGCAGGTCAATTAAGGAATGGGTGGGAAAATGTTGACATGATACTCGCTTTGATAGAAGCCGACGAGTCATCTGCACTTCCACGAGAAATCACTGGGATGTTGGATATATGGGGTAGGTATTGTGGCAGGGTTCGTTTTGGTAAACGGTATGCCGTGTATAGCGTGTAATTTGATTATTTCAAAACATATCGAACGAACACTAATTATTTTAATTACCGACCGCACTAAGCAGAACAAAATTGTCGATGACCAGCCGATCTCTCTGCTAACCGCACAAAGCAGAACAATATTTTCGATGACCGGCTGATCGTTCTGCTTACTGACGCGAACTGCATCTTCACTTTCTAATTCATTTACTCACCCGCACAAAGCAGAACAACATTTCGATGATCGGGCGATCGTTCTGCTGACCGCACAAAGCAGAACAAATTATGTCATGACCGGCCGATCGTTCTGCCTACTAAATAAATCACGACTGTACGTGACCTCTGAATGCTGAACATTTGTCTTTCAAGCAACAAACAAACATGATCTACTTTTTTTTCACTCAATTCCGACAGAAAATTTGATACTCCTAAATAAACGTCTCTGAGGCATGTTTCAAAGTACAGCATTGCGAATAATAAAATCTATTCACATATCGACCGCACAAGTAGATCAAAAGCTTCTGATTCTCGCGAACAATCTGCATATCTTAGCTTAGCTTAGACTGACTGTACATATCAATGGTCGCTATTCCGTGATTGATCGGAACTAAAATTGCACTTAGATCCAAGTGAATAATGGTTGGGATTTACCATCTATTCTCGAAGTGCACGTTTCAGCAGCTCGCGAATGTTGATCAATAACGGCAATAATTTAAGTCCTCACAGTCAGTTGGAAAAGGGAGGGAATGTTAGTGTGTGGTTATTGTTGCTACTAGAGACCGAGAATACCTCTGCATCTCCACAATTACCACGGAAAGGAAGTTTTGTTAGTTGGGTGGGGTAATCAGTAACACAGATCGGGATTCACCATGGAAAGTGATGTGACCTATGCAACTTCTTTACAACAGTATTAGCATTTCCTTATCTTGTTAAATTGTTCATCCTTCGCGAGAGCTTGAGCTTTAGCTTGAGCTTGATTGACTGCTCGTAGTTGCTACTCCATTATGACCAGATCAGCTGTTCTTGCACAGGGAACCAACAGATGTTTGCTTGGGATTAGCACACATCTTCAATGTACAAGTACTGGTGATCTCATTTGTTAGGTCATACTGGCGCTTGCCACGTCAGAATGCAAGTCAATGTAGGGAAGGGGGAGGAAATGATGATGCAATCACTCGCCCACTGCAAGCCGCATATACCTCTGCACTTGCCACGAGTTCATGCGGAATTTGTTGGAATTTCTGGGTTAGGTTGGAGAGGCAGAGGTCCGTCTTGGTTAACGAGCTGCCAATGTGATAGATAGGAGAAGGTAACTGATGGAATTTCTAATTGGATGTAGGAAACGAGCTCTATAGTTCATTTCCAATTCTAGCAGATTATTGTTAGAATACTCAAGTTGAAGGTATAGGAATAGTAATGGAAACGGTATGGAAGTCCATTTCCTGTTCTAGCGATTGCTAGAACATAAGAAATAAAGACAAAGATAAAAAGTAGGAGAATGGGACGGACCTGGGATTGAATCCATGACCTCCTGCGTATGAGGCAGAAGCAGTAGCCATATGACTACCAAGCCCGCCTCGAAACAAGAGAGATCGCGCACTGAACTGATTAATTTTATTACCGGCCGCGCAATGCAGAACACAATAATTCGGCCGACCGCGCGATCGTTCTGCTGTCCGAAACATGAGAGATCACGCACAGAACTCCCGAAACAAGAGCCAACGCGCACTGAACTAATTAACTTTATTACCGGCCGCGCAATGCAAAAAACAAAAAAAATCGGCAAATCGCGCGATCGTTCTACCGTCCGAAACAAGAGCCAACACGCACTGAACTAATTAACTTTAATACCGGCCGCGCAATGCAAAACACAAAATTTCGGCAAATCGCGCGATCGTTCTGCCGTCCTAAACAAGAGCCAACACGCACTGAACTAATTAACTTTAATACCGGCCGCGCAATGCAAAACACAAAATTTCGGCAAATCGCGCGATCGTTCTGCCGTCCTAAACAAGAGCCAACACGCACTGAACTAATTAACTTTAATACCGGCCACGCAATGCAAAACACAAAATTTCGGCAAATCGCGCGATCGTTCTGCCGTCCTAAACAAGAGCCAACACGCACTGAACTAATTAACTTTAAATACCGGCCGCGCAATGCAAAACACAAAATTTCGGCAAATCGCGCGATCGTTCTGCCGTCCTAAACAAGAGCCAACACGCACTGAACTAATTAACTTTAATACCGGCCGCGCAATGCAAAACACAAAATTTCGGCAAATCGCGCGATCGTTCTGCCGTCCTAAACAAGAGCCAACACGCACTGAACTAATTAACTTTAATACCGGCCACGCAATGCAAAACACAAAATTTCGGCAAATCGCGCGATCGTTCTGCCGTCCTAAACAAGAGCCAACACGCACTGAACTAATTAACTTTATTACCGGCCGCGCAATGCAAAACACAAAATTTCGGCAAATCGCGCGATCGTTCTACCGTCCGAAACAAGAGCCAACTCGCACTGAGCTAATTAACTTTAATACCGGCCGCGCAATGCAAAACACAAAATTTCGGCAAATCGCGCGATCGTTCTACCGTCCGAAACAAGAGCCAACACGCACTGAACTAATTAACTTTAATACCGGCCGCGCAATGCAAAACACAAAATTTCGGCAAATCGCGCGATCGTTCTGCCGTCCTAAACAAGAGCCAACACGCACTGAACTAATTAACTTTAATACCAGCCGCGCAATGCAAAACACAAAATTTCGGCAAATCGCGCGATCGTTCTGCCGTCCTAGACAAGAGCCAACACGCACTGAACTAATTAACTTTAATACCGGCCGCGCAATGCAAAACACAAAATTTCGGCAAATCGCGCGATCGTTCTGCCGTCCTAAACAAGAGCCAACACGCACTGAACTAATTAACTTTAATACCGGCCGCGCAATGCAAAACACAAAATTTCGGCAAATCGCGCGATCGTTCTACCGTCCGAAACAAGAGCCAACTCGCACTGAACAAATTAACTTTAATACCGGCCGCGCAATGCAAAACACAAAATTTCGGCAAATCGCGCGATCGTTCTACCGTCCGAAACAAGAGCCAACTCGCACTGAACTAATTAACTTTAATACCGGCCGCGCAATGCAAAACACAAAATTTCGGCAAATCGCGCGATCGTTCTACCGTCCGAAACAAGAGCCAACACGCACTGAACTAATTAACTTTAATACCGGCCGCGCAATGCAAAACACAAAATTTCGGCAAATCGCGCGATCGTTCTGCCGTCCTAAACAAGAGCCAACACGCACTGAACTAATTAACTTTAATACCAGCCGCGCAATGCAAAACACAAAATTTCGGCAAATCGCGCGATCGTTCTGCCGTCCTAAACAAGAGCCAACACGCACTGAACTAATTAACTTTAATACCGGCCGCGCAATGCAAAACACAAAATTTCGGCAAATCGCGCGATCGTTCTACCGTCCGAAACAAGAGCCAACTCGCACTGAACAAATTAACTTTAATACCGGCCGCGCAATGCAAAACACAAAATTTCGGCAAATCGCGCGATCGTTCTACCGTCCGAAACAAGAGCCAACTCGCACTGAACTAATTAACTTTAATACCGGCCGCGCAATGCAAAACACAAAATTTCGGCAAATCGCGCGATCGTTCTGCCGTCCTAAACAAGAGCCAACACGCACTGAACTAATTAACTTTAATACCGGCCGCGCAATGCAAAACACAAAATTTCGGCAAATCGCGCGATCGTTCTGCCGTCCTAAACAAGAGCCAACACGCACTGAACTAATTAACTAATACCGGCCGCGCCTAAATTGTTCATCCTTCGCGAGAATAAACAAACAATCAATTGCTCAAAGTGAGCGATTGTTCATTTGAATTTTGGATTAAGCGCCCACGTCATTATTTTTAACGAATGGAAAGAAGAAAAGAAGTGGGATTAAAATTGAAAATATTTATGAAGATAATCACGGCTATTCAACACCATTATGTAGAAATCGGAAAGCTAATGTTAATCAGCAATCAGCAACCTTTATTTAATCTCAATTTGAGGTTAAATAAGAATGCACAGCCATACAAATTTAGTTAATTTATGTGTATTTTACGTGTGTGCGTGTGCGCGCGCGTGTGTGTGGAATTTTCGATTTGTACTACGGATAAACATCCATGTCATACATATTTGATCCTAGCGGGTATTTAGTAAAATTGTTTTTATAAATTGTAATCATGGAACGGACTCACCATATTTGCAGCTCTTACAATAGGTTATGCTTCGCTTAAAGATTTCAGTTTTTCAGTACTGAAACTGTATGCCATTCAGATCATCAAATCCATTAAGATCTTTTCCTTGGAAATATCTGAACAGTTCAAATCCAGCATATCCACGTAACAAATATAATTTGAGTGGACATTTTTCTTCCTTGACTTCTTGACTTATTTACCATATTTAGTTTTCTATGAAAATATGTGAACTGTTAATATATATATTTAACTGATTGTTGTTTATAACCAAGTTATTAGTCAAAGGTAAAACATTGCAATAATTGGTCGATAGAAAATATAAATAACTATATGATGTTGAAATCGTATTTATTTCCAGACATTTGAACTCCTATTTCATATATTGTATGTTATGTGTTATACATATATTGAAGTTTATTTAAAAAAGAAGTGGGAATTTTCATCATGCATTTTCGGTGGTGTATAACTAGTACGCAAGAAAAATCTGTCACATGCAATAATAATAATAACACGTAAAAATGCCCAAATGAGCATACCCATTTGTTGAAGAAAATTTTAGAAATGTACCGTTTGTTATACATCTCCTTAAGGTTAAGTCTTAATTCTATTGCTTAAATGATCATTTTCACTTGAATTGAAATTTATTACAATTATACTATTACCAATACGACCATTAAATGATCGATGTACACTTGTGAATGGCTAATGCATCCATGATAATTATGCATTATGCTTTTATTTACTTTTCATTTGACAAACGTTGAGTGATTAATTGTTTAAACACTGACATTAATTTAATATTACGATATGATGAAAATAGTTTACGCTGTTTACAAGACATTTTTTTTATTATTGATTTGAGAACGTAATTGCTTTTTCTTTGAATCTTCATTTTCATCTTCAGATAAAGATAAAAACAAAATAAAACATAATATATATTATATGTGTAATAAATATTGAAAATTATTCACGATTCATTAATTTAGGGAATATAATCTTACAACAAAATCAATTTAATGTAATCTGGAAGTAAAGAATCCGATGATTTTTATGCAATTTGTTATAATGTGTCCTAATTTTTTACTTATGTTAATGTGACTCTTTTAATATGCTAGTAGCCATTTTTGTACCATTTATGAATGACAAAAAATCAATCAAACATTGAATGTGCTATTATGAAAATTTATCAATGGGAGCTTTATATTATGCTTTAAACGATTTCCAAAAATACACATACCCATAAAAAACTCAAAGGTTCAGCCCAATCGGGTTGTACGCAAAGATGACGTTGAACTACGTAGCTGTATGAAATCTACAGGTTTTCGACTATTCTGTGCGATGAGACCAAAGCAAGCGTTTTTCAAGTCTAGCCTGAATCTGTTTTCGATGTGATGTATATAATTTTTGGACCATCATTTGAAAATGAAGATAAAAATAAAAAATTTAAATAATCGAGGATGAACAACACTCTCAAGCGTTCACATATCCAAATTACCAATTGATAAAAACTCGATAGAGAGTAAGAATCGTTCGATAATTGTATCTCGATTCGAAGCATTGGTAACAATGCCAAACATCCGATTGAACTTCATTGTTGAACTTAAATTGGTATTAATTAGGTTTATATAATTTTAAATGATAATCGATTACACAATTTGAAAAGCACAAGCCTGGCTGATAGTGTACAGCTGCAACCATTACCGACGCAGACTGCTACAGAGACTTACCACCCATCGCTAAGTCAGCCTAAGCCCCTGGTGGCTCATTACAGAAAAACCTATTGCGAGAGCTGGGCTGTCAACGGCGTTATTGATAATAATAATTATTCCTTTAGTCCGGAAGACACCTAGAGATGTCGTAAAATCCCGATTAATCGATTAGTTGCTAATCGATTACTCTTGATTCTTGTCGATTATTGAATCGATTAATCATTGTATAGTAATCGATTCAAAATTAATCGATTATCACAACGATGAATCGATTAATCGAAATAATCAATTAATTTTCGACATCCTTATGATGTCGTAAAATTCTGATCAATCGATTAGTAACTAATCGATTACTCACGATTCCTCTCGATTATTGAATCGATTAATCGTTGGGTAATAATCGATTCAAAATTAATCGATTATCACAACGATGAATCGATTAATCGAAGTAATCGATTAATTTGCGACATCTCTAAAGACACCTACGAATCAGCAAAAACGAGCCAAAGAAAGTTTACCAGAACGCATTCACCGCAGCAGCGAAGAAGATTCGGAGCCCCACTACTGCAAGAAGCTATCGTCAAATGCCCCCAAGCTTTTCAAAGAAAACGCACGTTTAAGTTAGCATAAACGAACTGCAGTTAGTTAAAAGCCCTGCAATGGCGGACATAAAAAAAACTTTCAATGAATAACTTAAGAAATGCTGATAAATTACTAAGTTGAAAAGCATGCCAAGTTCTAGTTGGAATGTAGTGCTATGGAAGAAGAAGCTTGCGATGCACTTACGAGATTGACTGATTCACCGAAATCAATTGCTAAACTGTTAGCAAGTTTTTAATAGTAAATATTATCATACATAGATATTGTAACACACTAGAGTCAATTTTTACGCGGAAGATATGGGTCGCGTAAATTAAAACAACGTAAAAAACCGCGTAAATCCCAAAGTATGTCTGAAGGAATGCGAAAATCCAGAAACTCGCGTGAATAAAAAATCGCATAAAAACGATTCCTGTAAAAATAACGTAACGTAACAAACGACTCCAGTGTACATCGGGTATGAAGCGTTGACTCTTCCTTAATCGAATGGTCAAAAAAAAAAAATGAAAATCCGTCGAGAAACGGCTGAGATATTAACGTTCAAAGTCTATCATATTTTCGTGACGATTTTCAATTTTTTGCAATCGTAAAGTGTACCCCAATATAGAAAAGACAGACGTAGTTCTACGTCAAAACATGAATTAATGCAAAATAATTAAATAAAATTATACTTAGCGTATTCAAACCGACCATTTCACTGACTTGAAATTGATAGCATCCTTCGGGAAAAGTCCTTCGGGAATCACACGATCGTAAACCCAATAATATCTATGGGTAGGATGTTCACACACTTCAACTAGGCAATAAACATCGCATTCTGAATCTTCGGCAAGTTGAGTTCCTGACTGCAAACCTTGATACACTAATTCCTAAAAAGTTGGAAATATTCGAAAAAATGACAAGCACCGAAAAAAACACGTCTTAGCTAGATCAAGGCCTACTCTCCTTCCTCTGCATTATTCACATGCAGGTATTGTATAAGAACTTGACATACAAGTATTGTATTAGGCGGAACCACATTACTCTTTATAATATAGCTTTGGAAAATTGGAAAGGGGTATCTAGAAGTGTATTTGTGTAATTCTACTCGCAGTAAATTAATGTCTAATTGTATTCTGTTCCACAATATGTTATGTGTTTAGATCTGACCTGGATTCAAAACTAGACTAGCCACCGAGTTCAATTAAGTTACTTATGAGAGTGATAGTTGAAATCCAACGTAAGACATAGGAGAAATTCCAGTGAGTAGCCTATAAATAATCTCCACTGAACTCGGATGCTTTACATGCACGTGTTTCGGATACTCAGGAATGAGAAGGCGTTTGCGTTTGAACGAAACAAATAAAACGATCTTATACAGAGGGCTGGCAGTGGAAAGATAACATTTTGTGTTTAGTTCTTATGCATAGATTGTATAAAATGGCTTGCAGCTCTTGCATACAAGTTTTGGTTTAGGTGTTCGATTTTTTATTTTTAGTTTTCGGTTCTGTGTCTTTTGCATAGTTGATTTTCTAGATGACTTAATTTCCATCGAACTTATTCAAATCGTGACATGTTCGATCGAAAAAAATAATGAATTGTGAATCATAAATTGAAACATGTTATCACCATTGTTTCCTTTTAAAGCGGTTGTGGTGATAACAAGTGGAAATCAGTATGCAAGTACCATGTTGTTTCCACCAAAGCTGTGCCTCGAACCAGCTGCATATAATTTCCCTCCAGCACTTCTACTATTCACTTCATATCGCAACGCACCGATACCACTCGCGTTTCGACTCAATTACGTCCATCCAATCCTGTCCACGTCACCGCACTCACAAAAAGCCAACCACCTATCGCGTGTGATGCTGTGCAGCGACAACGACGACGACGATCTAAACATGTCGGAATAGTGGAAAATCGAAAGTGACTCTTAAATAAAGTACAGCACTGCATTTCGCCGAGTATGGAAACACATAAAAAGAGCCGAACAGAAGGTACAGCCAAACGAATGCTGTTTTTAGAGTGACATGAAATTTTACTTTCAAATTTTACGACACCCAGAATCGATTCTGAGGAGGGATGACTGTCGCACTAGTTTCGGTTACTTGTTGGCTTCATATTTGATTTTAGTACCGCTCGGTATACGAGGTTAGATTGAGTATGCCACCAAGCATATCAACTGCTTTAAAGTGAGGGTTGATGATCTTATTATATTTAAGAAGTAGTGTGAAAGGTTTGCAAAATTGTGTCTACATTTTTATATCATTTTTCTTCTTTTAGTTTTCTGATCCGTGGACACAGTTTCTGAACTTTTGATTTACTCGTTCATCGGTTCATCTTCTAAAACAAGATTGATTACACCCCATATAAATAAAAATTCTTACACGGTGGGAGGTGTGTTTGAAAACCCCGGAAAAAATGCTTAGGTAATTAGTGTACGGCCCCTGTATACTTTTAGGGGCAACTGGGTTTATATGCATCCCCGGGGCAAAACGACCCTTTGACGTTTTTGAGGACATTTTCGGCTATTTTTCAAGAGTATTTGCTACAGCGCATATAGTTCGGATCTCGAACTACAAGTCCAGCTGTAAAAATTCTTGAAAATACGTCAGAAACATCGCAAAAAATGCCAAAAGGTCGTTTTGCCCCGAGGGTGCATTTTACCCCTACCCTTACGATATGTAGTATACCGTAAGAGATTTTTTTTCACAAGCTGTCATGATAAAGATCGGATTCGGGGGGTTACACCCCATGATACCCGTTTTAAAAAGCTGCAAAAATGGGAGGCACTGATTCTGATGATGCAATTTAACTTGTTTTAGTCAGCTGTGCTAAAAAAATGGTGCCCAACACAAAATGAACGTGAACAATGCGTTTTTTATCACTTCTCGGTGGGGTCTGCTGACACGCTTAAAAGGATTAATACAATTTTGTGTTCCTTTCCACAAAACGGGCCTCTTTTGGAGCAGATGAGCGACAGTCAGGGTTGTACTGAATCATTCTCATACGATAATGATTGGAATTATCAATTGATAACTTCTCAGGTGTAAAAAGTAAGCGGGTTGTTGATAGCGATAACTTTTCAAATTTTGGAATAAATTGAATATAAACACAAAATTATCATCTTAATGTAAACTTTCCCCAAATCAATTTATTGTTAACAATAAAGTTCAATCTGATGTTTGGCATTGTTTTGCCTTTCTCGTATACAAAGTATACGTAAAGGCTATATGTCCGCTCCAAAAATGAACTTTTTATAGGAGGCCCGGAGACCCATAGTGTTATATACCGATCGACTCAGCTCGACTCAGTGTGTGTGTGTGTGTGTGTGTGTGTGTGTGTGTGTGTGTGTGTGTGTGTGTGTGTGTGTGTGTGTGTGTGTTTTTTACAAGGGTTGAAGGCCATCAAAATCTGCGATAGACACCTCGAGCATCCACACTATGCTCGAAGGCGAACAGGGATGGGCTCCTCCCGACCTGCTAAAAATGTGCCTCCCGGATAAACCGGGTCCCTTATCCTCCTTGCCTCGATCCCCCCGGGACCACTGGATGCTGCGACTACTTCGGGGGGGGGGGCTGTGCTCATGCACTTCTTCTAAAATTCCGGCCCCTAGCTTTGAGATCCATTGCTACGTTGTCTCGATCCCTCGGCGGTCGTGCCACAAACTTCCTCACTCGAATCCTCCTGACTTTCCCCGGCGTCGAGGGTGGTCCACCAGTTCCGGTGGAGGAAACTTCCGCACTGATGGTGCCCGACTACCGGCGGCTATCGCCAGGGGACGCTTTCGCGCATTGCGCCGGCTTCGTCTTCGGGTTGCAGAGGTGGTCCGACAGTTCCGGTGGTGGATAACGTCCGCACTGGCGGTGCCCTACATACCCGAAGCACTTCCTTCTTCTTTCTTCTTTCTTCAGCAGGTTGACGGTTCGAGTGCCGAGGTCGGTCCGACGATTCCGGTTGGCAGAAGACTTCCGGTTCGCTGGCGCCCCGACGATTCGAGACCCAACACTGCTCACTGTGCTGGATTTTGTTCCAAACCGACGCTTACTTGCTGGTCCCTTCTCCATCGACGCTGCAGCTCTGACATTATTTGTGTCACGACTCTGGTTACCGCATGCCACGTTCCTTCATCCCGACACATTCGCTCTGCGATGTTGTCCGCCCTTATGACAGGCATTCTCCTACGTGCCTCCGCAAACCTCGGGCAGTCGAATATCACGTGCTCTGGAGTCTCCTCTACGTCGATACACGCCGGACAGAATGGCGATGACGCATGGTCCACCTTCCATTATCCGCATTGTCCCACTCCTGCTGCCACTTCACCATAGAGTCCAGTCTCACCGCCTTCCTCACATTTCAGGTATCCCTCCGTTGGTAACACTCGATGTCCTCTGCTAGGGTTATGCAGACTGGAATCATCCCTGCGATAACGTAAACTGCCTCCGACGAAATAGTTCGGTACGCACTCGCGACTCGAATGGCCATTAGACGAAACACGCTATTCAGCTTCCTCCGGTTACGTTTCGTCTTGAGCGCAGCTCCCCAGGCTGGAACTCCGTACCTTAGTATCGAGGATGATACTGACGCAAGAAGACGCCTACTGCTGCCTTTCGGACCGCCGACGTTCGGCATGATCCTTGCTAACGCACTGATCATTTGAGCCGCCTTTTCACAGGAATAGTCCACGTGGGTGTTGAAGTTCAACCGATCATCAATCATCACACCCAGATGTCTCAGAGTCCGCACCGACGGGATGTCGTGCCCTCCGATGGTAATCTGCATCCGCTGGATTACTTTGCAGTTGCTGACCAGCATCACTTCCGTTTTGTGATGAGCCAGCTGCAGCTTGACTCCATTCATCCAGGTTTCTACTGCGTCGGTCGCTTCCGCCACCAGCATTTCCACCTCCTCCAGTGACTCACCGGTTATCGTTAGGACGACATCATCCGCGAATCCGTAAATCTTCACACCTTTGGGCAACTTCAGCATCAGCACCCCGTTGTACATCACATTCCATAACGTCGGGCCTAGTATGGACCCTTGTGGAACGCCCGCCGTTACCCTGATCGACTTCTGCCCCGAGTTCGTGTCGTAAACCAGAATCCGGTTCAGGAAGTAGCTCCTAAGTGTGTGTGTGTGTGTGTGTGTGTTTTTTTTTCTTCCTAAACAATGGAGGGGAATCTGCTCAACAGACATCCTGGGTTGACCAGGAAGTGCGGGGTTAGGGATCACCGAGGGAGGCAGGACTACATTCCCGACCCGCTAAACCGTTTCCATTGCCGCCAAGCCCATAGTCCCTTCGGTACAACCAGAAAGTAATGCTTCAAAGGGGGCCAGTGTACAACGCACCCTCGAGGTTAGCTGCGTGTCCTTGCAGCACCGAACATCGTAACTCGCTTTTCTAGAAGAACACCATGGTATCGTGCCAGCGCGTTGCCGGCTTTCCAGGTGGCCTTACCACGCCCTATGTCCTCGGAAGGTGGGAAGGGTCGACTTCGCGCCTGCTTCCCTCTGCACGACTGGTATCAAGAATGATGATGCCGCGTGCACCCCAAATTGACCTTTCTGCGATAGGGCCTATTCGCCAGCACACAGAGGGACTTGCCGACGCGAGGCCTACGCCTGCCCCAGCCTTGACGAGGACCCCTTTCCGTTCTCGGGCTCGGAACCCGCCTGGTCGACCGACGCCGCGAAAGCGACGATACCATGTTCTTCGCGCGACCACTTGTTCGATAAAAGGATCGAGTTCGACCACAGAGCATGACCACCGGTATGACCCATGAAGCCGACTCCGATCCCTTGGACCACCTCTTATTTGCGCCTGAACTAGCCATCCTTGAGTCCACGCGCCACCTACTGTGTAGCTCCGAGACGATTTGGGCGATAGCCGATAAAACGGCGTTCCAGCCAACTTCGTCTTTACACATCCTCCGGACTAGGTTGTCCGGGTAGTGTCCAGACCACACGTGGCAAGCATGTGGTCACGCATTGCGCGAAAACGTGAGCACACGAACAACACGTGTTCCGCCGTTTCCTCTAAACCTGCGCACACCAAACACTCGGGCGAGGCCGAGCAAGCCAGCTGCGTTACCTGCACTTTGATTTTGCAGCACGCTTAAACGCCGGGCACATCGAACCCCCCATGGGGTGCTTGCTGTTCACAGCTTTGCTGGAACAAATCAAACAATTGGGAGGGTTCGTGCAGCATTGTGCCTTATGTCCCTCCAATCCGCAGCGTCGGCAGAGATTGCTTCTGTCAGGGCCTTTGCAGTCCCATTGCTTGTGCCCCGGTTCCAGGCACTTGAAGCAAACTTCGGGTTGCTCGTATATGCGCACAGGGCATACCGACCATCCCACCTTGACGCTCCCTAACTTGACTACCTTGGAGGCGTCCGCTACAGATAGCCGAACCAATGCTACCTGCGTCCCTGCCGGACCTTTCTGTAGCTGAACGGTTGCGGTGGTCGTCTCCACTTCACACTGTCGCCGCAGTGCCGTGACGAGCTCTTCGACTCCAGTGATCTCGTCCAGGTCTTTAACCCTTAGATTCACCTCCGTCGTGAGTGCCCTCACCTTGACCGTCTCGCCTAGGACCTCCTCCGCCAACTTCTTGTAGGCGGCGCTCTTTTGCGAGACGCCCCGCTTCAGCTCGAGTATCATCTCGCCCATCCGGGTACGTCTTATTCGACGTACGTCGGCGCCGAGTTCACCGAGCTTGACGTCACTCCTCATCGCCTTCAAGACGTCCGAGTACTTAGCCTCGTCTGCCGTGATGACTAGGGCATCGCCCCTGGAGCGATTGGCGCCTACCCTAGACTTCTTGCTACCCTCATTCGCCTGGGCCTTCTTTTCGGCCCTTGACGTCTTCGGTTTCCTCTTGTTCTTGACCAGGGTCCAGGAGGCGTCACCCCCCTCTATTTCCCTGGTCTGGTGCGGCTGAGAACTTCCAGCCTGCCGTAACCCCTTATCACCGTCTTTCCTGAGTGGACGGACCTTTCCAGGTCCTTCCTCCCCCGGTTTTGGAGGTACCTGACCGGGGTTCAGCTTCCCAGCCCCACTACCCTTGTTCGGGGTAGTAACCCTTCGCGTTTTGGAGCGGCCCCCAGGGAGCAAATCCCCTGGAGACTGTCTCCCCCGTTTTTGTGTCTGCTCCGTTGGAGCAGTCACCCCCGACGTACCCGCAAATACTTGAGCCTCAGTCTGGGTAGACTTTGGCACCACCGTCTTCGCTGGCACGCCTTCGGTCGATTCGACCTTGTCCGAGTCCGCGAATCCTTGGGCCTCAGTCTGGGTAGACCTCGACTCCACCGATTTCACGGGTTTACACTTGGCCGTCCCGACCGCCCTCTCCAGCTTGGCGTCCAGCATCGACTTTCGAAGTTTCTGCAAGCTCCTCTTGAGGTCCTTGCTGATATTATGCTTCGATGACGCAAAGTCGATGATGGCGTCCAGCTGTTCCGTCGCCACCTCGAAGGCCGAAAGCCCATCGCGTTTGCGGTTCATCGCCTCCACAAGCCATGGGCCGTCAATAACCCCTACCGGCGTTTTATAGCCGAGAGGAAGGTTGAGTGACCCACGCTGGCGCTGCGCACTGAGCTGCCGACTATTGCCTCTGGCCTCCTAGGCGGAGACCTGAACAACCCACCTCTTGCGAAGGGGTTGTCGCCTACACTACTACCACTAATTGAAGAATTGACTTGGTTTTCCATTTTGGTCCCACGAGTTGCTCGGGAAAAGAGGTCCACCACGCCAGAGCCCAGCGTGACGCGGTAAGGGACAATTACTGTGGAGGGTGCCCAGGTACCCCACAGGCTCCGTTAAAGGCCTAGCTTAATATTTCACCCCCCTGGCCATGCATCCCCTCGGCTCGGGTCGCTTGACGCCTTGGGATTAGGGGTTAGGGACGATGGTCCCGGTCTAACTCGCAGAGGCCATGGGGAGGGGTCGTCAAGCCCTTGGACAAAGTCCCTGCTGCCCCCGTGTGTGTGTGTGTGTATGTATGTATGAGTGTGTGTGTGTGCGCAAAACTATGCAAAAATGTCACTCACTTTTCAGGCACTTATCCTCTACCGATTTGCTCGCAAGCAACAAGTTGCATTCGACACAGGATACTCTACCATTGTTTCCTATTGAAAATTGGCCAGATCGGACTATGAGCTCAAAAATTATGGCCAAAATACAACTTTTTTTTAAAATAAACAAGTTGTACCGAAAGGCTATCATTTCACTTCAAAACGAACTTTTTATAGAAGGATCGGAGACCCATGATGTTATATACCAATCGACTCCACTCGAACTGAGCAAAAGTCTGTCTGTTCGTGTGTATGTGTGTTTTTGCACACGAAAACCGATAAACATTAGCCAACTTTTCATATAGTGATTTAAAACCGATTTTCTGGCAACAAGTTGCATTCGACAGGGGACAAAGCCTTGTTTATCACTATTAAATTTGATAACGATAAACCATTGCGTTTAAAAGTTATTAAGAAAATGGAATCGAACTATATAAGCGCCATATAAGGTTGGTGTCTTGGCTAAATGCGAGAAAGGCAGTATCACCACTCGATGAATTAAGTTGGTTTTTATTTATTTAATAGTGGTTCTGAAAAGAAACGATTTACTTTAACCTTCCTAGTACATTGTGGTCTATTTTGGCCCAGAGATGATTTAAAAACATTGTAGCTTTGTAACCAAATGAGATAGGGTTTTGAAATTTTTTTTTTGGAAACGAAAATTTTAACTGTGGAAACTCGAAGTTGATTGTTGTTTCCCATTGAATAGCCAACGTACGAGGGATCGCGCTAGCGGGTGAAGTAAATAAAACTGCATTTGGATATGTTAACTTCCATGTCATTCAGAGTGCACCAGTGCAAAAGATAGTCAATATCTTGCTGGAGGGCACAACAGTCGAGTTTAGACTCAATTGCACGGAATATTTTCAGATCGTCGGCAAACATAAATTTCGATGATTTCAGACGGGTAGAGATGTCGTTGACAAACAGGATAAAGATTAGTGGTCCAAGGTGGCTTCCCTGAGGAACCCCCGACGGTATTTCAAAGCTGGGCGAATTGACTCCGTTGATACTAATAAAGGCAGTGCGATCGGTCAAATAGGACTGCAGCCATTGTGTAACCCAGTCCGGTATACCCATACATTTCAATTTGTCGACAGCGACGGTGGTAAACGATGGTGGTAGACGATCGGGGCCAGGGCCTTTCGAAGCATCTACGTTTGAAAGAACTTTCTGAACTTCATCAACAGAAACATTCAATTGCGGCAAATGGACATTGTAATGTTCTAAGCTACTCTTCCAATCTCGATGTTCATCAGGAGAATGAGCAGGGGGGACATTTGAGAACACATTCTTGAAGAATTCAGCAAATAGGTTGGCAGCACCTTCCGCATTATCGGCATTAGTGTCCTCGAAGTAGACATTCTGTGGAATACCGTTATTACGTCTAAGCTTCTTCACAAATGACCAGCATTCGATTCGTTGCGCTGTATGTAATCGTGAAAAACAGTGGTCAGCCGGGATGAGTAGTGCTCCTCCATATTGTGAAGCAGTTGCTTGTTGGCCTCACTCCGTGATTTGAGAAAACGTTTCCTAGCTTTTCGCAATCTGTTTCGGAGGTTGCGAAGCTCTGGAGTCCACCATGCTTGATTAAAATGGGTGCGGAAGCTTTTGCGACGAATAGGAGTATATTCATGGATGGTGTCAAAAATAATACCATAAAATCGGTATACAGCCTCGTCCACATCACAATTCGACAAAATCGATTCCCAGTTTATCGACGCTAAACGGGCTTGAATCGCAACTTCGTTGCAGGATTCGAAATCATAATAGCAGCAGTCTTGTCCGATATCGTTAGTATTACGAAGATAGTCAAATTTAATTATAAAAGGCTTATGATGGGCGTCAAGTTTTAAAATTCTGTTTGGTGATTCAAATAGTTCAATATTATCCGCGTCGCTAACGAAAGTTAGGTCGAGCAATCTGTCATTCACATTACGTATATCCTGTATCTGCTGTCGTCAGAGCTATTTGTTGTTCAGACGACGCGTTGACAGGAATGTAGAAGTTCAAATCCGCATCGAATGCCCACGAAAGCCTAGGTAAGTTATAGTCTCCCAGGGCGATAACTGTGTCAGTGGCATCAGCCATATCACACAACTGTTGAATGCAAGAAGCATAATCGGAATAAGTGGCGGGGTCGGAGTTCGGCCTGATGTAGATAGTGCAAATGTAGACCGATTGCGTTGGCAAGCATAGGCATACTGCAACTTGCTCTAAACTGTTGGCGTTGACTAGTGGAACTAACTATAGTGGTATCATTGTCTGACACAATCTGTCAGAGCGACTGACTTCTACCGAGCGAGCCAACGAGAGGAAGCGATCTGTCAGCCGACAGCAACATTTACAATAAATTCATTGAGTGCATTCGCCTCCACTGCGCCAGTTATCACGCCGCATTTAAAAAAAAAATGTTATTAGATTTCGGGTACTTGATTTTGTAAACAAAGATTCAAAGGTCAATTTGTCCAATCTGATGACACTCCCACGCAAACCAACACCACCAACAGGTAGCCGAAGGCTTTTCCTACCTGTTGGTGGTTTGTGGTACCTGATTGTTTGAGTAGGAGTGCTATCAGATTGGACCAATCGAGGTTTGAATATTTTTATACAAAATCACATACGTCCTTTCGAATAAATACCCGAGAGTTTAAATTAAAGATTTTTATATGTTTGTTAAGTGAATCATCGGCCCATTTATCACAACAAAATGGCGACAAGTATATTCAGTGTTAAGATCATGAAATTCCGTCGGAAAAAGTCAGTTTTGCGGAAGACAAAAATACCACGTGTTTGCATTGAAAAGTTGAGGTTAGCAGCATAATGCCGGATCCAGTACCAGTACAGCAGACATCAGGAGGCGCATCGCAGAATCCTCCAACAGCAGCAGCGGTTGATGACGCAACTCACTCAGCAGGTTTCAGCCACTCAGAAGTTGTCAAGGGATGAAATTGTTCTGGATTCGCTCTCTAGCAACATCACTGAGTTCGTTTATGATCCGGAGCAGGGTTGTACCTTTGACTTTTGGTACGCAGGGTATTTTGTTCGACAAAGATGCCGAAAAACTCGACGATGCAGTGAAAGTCCGATTGCTGATGAGGGAATTGAATCCAGCAGCGCATGAACGGTTCACAAGTTTTATTTTGCCTTGACTATCAAAAGAGTTAACAATCAGTGAAATAGTCGCAAAACTGAAAACGATTTTTAGATCTTCAGTTTCAGTGTTTCACCGCCCTTACTTGTGTCTGCAAAAGACAAAAGAAGATTCGAATAATTTGGTGTCCTATTCGTGCAAAGTGAACAAAGCGTGTGTGGACTTCAAGCTGCGAGATTTTTCCGAACAGCAATTTGAGTGTCTCATTTTTGTGTGCGGTCTGAACTCATCGCGTGATTCGGACATTCGTATGAGGTTGATTATCAAATTGAATAAAATAGAAGACATTTCTCTGGAAAAGTGGTGGAAGATTGTAAAAGTTTAATAAACCTGAAACAAGACATCAGTTTTGTAGAAAAGCAGCAACCATTCAGTGTTGTGAATGCAATTCAGCAGGATCGACCTTCCAAGCCTACATACACACAAGGTGCCGGGGGAAAGTGAACAACAATCAACCGAAATGCATTTTTCTGCTGATTGTTCATTCCGTGAATATTTGTGGTTTTAAAGAAGGATATTGTGCCTGTTTTTCATTTGCCAACAGCAGCGGCAGTAAAAACAAAAAGAAACAGTACAGTTCCAAAAACAGCAAGGATGTGAAGATAGTCTCAGTGAAGACCATTAGTCAGCGGAGGAAGTACGTGGAAATCCATATCAACGATGTTCCGGTTCGGTTGCAGTTTGATTCAGCGTCGGACATAACAATTATCTCCGACAAATTGTGGCAACAATTTGGACAACCTCAAGGAATTTCCGCCCTGATGCATCGCCAAATCTGATCCCGGGAAATCATTTGATCTCACCCGGGAATGTTTGTGCCATGTAAACATCAGTAACAAAACGGAGAGATGTTTGTGTCGTGTTGCTTCATCCAATCTGAATTTAAACATCCTTGGCTCTGACTGGATTGAGCTTTTCGGATTATTGGGGCTTTTTGGCGTTTTGGGGCTTTTTCCCCTACCTCCGACAAAATCAAAGCTTTGTCGTTGGTTCTCTTTAGTCGCTTGTTTCGCAAGCCCCAATTGATTCCCTGGTCATGACTGAAAAGCCATCTCTTAAGCAAAAACAAAAGAGTGATTGACGTTGAAAAGAGAACTAAAACCAGTTTACCGTCCAAAACGTCCAGTTTCATACAGTCTGCAAGATGCGGTAGAAGATGAACTTCATCGATTGCAGGCTTTGGGAATCCTCAAACCAGTCAATCATTTAGATTGGGCAGCACCGCGCGTTGTAATGCGGTCAACGGGCCTCATCGATGTTTTGGAGTCGAATCTCGTGTCCGCTTCCTTTGCCAGAAGACATTTTCACCAAGATGGCTGGATGCAAGTTTTTCAGTCATATCGACCTGTCGGACGCGTATCTTCAGAAGTAGATCTCCGCGATCAGCATCTGCTAATAGGGACTACAAGGGACTTTTCTGCCTCAAGCGCCTCACACCTGGTATTAAATCAGCTCCGGGTGCATTCCAGCAGATCATAGACGCAGTGTTGAGGGGCATCGAAAAGACCTCTGGTTATTTGGATAACATGTTAGTGGGTGGTCGCACCAAAGAAGAACACGACCACATTTTGAAACAAGTGCTTCAACGGTAAGGATTTACAGTACGGATCGAAAAGTGCCATTTCAACATGGAACAAGTGGAATTCTTGGGGCAAATTTTGGATGATGACGGAATCGGGCCCGATCCGAATAAGCTATGCCACCGCCTCAAGATGTTTCGCCATTCGATCATACTTAGGAGCTGTAAACTATTACGCAAAATACGTTCCGGAAATGCGTAAGTTACGGTTCCCAATGGATCAGTTGTTGAAGTCAGGAGCAAAGTGGGTATGGTCAGAAGCATGTCAGTGATAATTCAATCGGTTCCGTGAAATCCTGCAGTCACCGTTAACACTTTCACACTACAATCCAAAGTTGGAAATCATAGTTTCGGCGGATGCGTCTAATTACGGAACATTGCCCAAAAGCTACCAGCTGGATCAGAGGAACCGATATCTTATGTGTCGAGAAGTCTTACACCAGCCGAGTCCAACTACAGCCAAATCGAGAGGGAGAGACTCGTAGTGATTTTCGCCGTATCCTAGTTCCACCGTATGATTTTTGGACTACAGTTTAAACGGGGAACGGATCACAAACCTTTACTAGCTATTTTTGGTTCCAAGCTGAACGCAAGCGCAAGCTGAAAGGAGACAATGCTCTGCGGTCCTCACCATACGGCGTGTGGCTATTAAATCTGCGTCCTTGTTGAAGTGTCACATTTCTTAAGAGCCTACCTGGCTGTCGCTATACCGTGTGTTACTGGATATTAGTAAACTGAATTGTCGCGCGCACGCGTTATTTTGCTCGTCGCTATCGCCATCGCCATCGGAAAGATGCACACGACATAAAGACGAGCCTCTGGACTCTGGAGTCCCTGCTACTCTCCGTATGTCGCCGCTACTATCTTAGCCTTGTATCACACCACGAAGCCAGCCGAAACTGACGGTGGCTCAGTTCTTGACATTTATTTGCAACGATGCGGTGAGGTGTCAACTTCGGAAGACCGTTGTCAACAGCAGCAGTCAAATGAAATTTTCTCACATGATTCGTGCTATCGTTTAGTTGCTGTTAGTACTTGGATCGTACATCATTATGTGAAAAAACCACAAATCTATTTCACAACATAAATTTATTTTGTGAAGGAAGAGGATGATCTGAGAGCTGTTTGCCAAATGCAAGGTTTGGACACACGTTTGGATGCTGTTGGTAATTATAAAGGCGCATTGTGGAAAGAAAATAGCACATTGAAGAAAATCCCCCGTAAATCAACAAATTATAACAACATTCTCTTATCAGTCTGGACCTTGCGAGAAAATTCCATGAACCGATGACGGACCCATGTTTTCCAATTGTATGTATTCCATGCGATTGAATACATAAAATTGGATATCATAGAACCGCGCCAATGCACCTTTCTAATTACCTACAGCATCCAAACGTGTGTCCAAACCTTGCACTGAAATTTCACTTTGTGCTTGTTCAACTGTCCAACGCACACGCGATGAGTTTTTGCTAAGACGCCTCCATTCATAGAAAAAAAAAATCATTGTTGCCCCTGGTGGCACGGGACCGCAACAGACGCCATTTTTTAAATCAATCTCATTCGTCACAAAAAAAGGCTGGTCCTGAAAAGATCAGATCTACATTTCACGATGCGCCTTTCTCATCACTAACGGCAACAAACGTTTGTTTGGACAATGTAATAATTTTCTCTCTGCTGGGACCTCTGCTACTGGTTTCATCGTTGCAACAGATGAGTGCAACTGTAGGCTGCTGGTCCACCACGCTGATGCTGCTGCTGACCACTGCTTACGATGCTTGTATGATTGGTTAGTTTACCTATTTCCAAACTTTCAACAAATTATCGATGATAAATATTTGAAAATCAGTATTCTTAGAGCAACATAAAAAAGCGTTCATGCTCTCCCTTAATCAAATGGTAAAAAAATGAAAATCCATCAAGAAACGGCTGAGATATTAATGTTCAAAGTATATTATTATAATTTCGGGACAGTTTCCTATTCTCGATATTGCAAATTGTCCCAATATAAAAACACAGACGTAGTCCTACGTCAAAAGCTGCATGTATTCGCATGCTAAAGCTCCGAAAAAGCTGTTATTTTAAAGCGATAAAAAATCAACAATTTTTCAAAATCAAAAAGACTCCATTATATTGCCTGATTTTCTCAAAATTGCACGCGGCGTACCCTTCAGGAAAGGTACCGCCGCGCTTTCTGCACCCCGTTTACTTGATTCTTATGGGTGAAAAGCATTGCGGTGTATCGTTTGGCGCGGCCGTACCTTTCGATAGTCATTCGCCGCGTGAAGTTTTGTGCAAGTACCCATTTGGGAACATTACAAACGCCGCGCAGTGTATCATATCAAGAAAATCTGACAATACTGTTTTAGTTTTGGTCAACAGCTTTCTGCGCGTGAAATTTATGACATTAACATTCTTTCCAATTTCAATGCACTGTTGTTATTTTGCTTTAACCATCTCATTGCTACTCCGATTTACGTTTTGATATATTCCAGTGCCCTTGCTTTCCCTAAACCCACCTCGTTCAAAAATTGAATCGTCAATTCTACCAACCACCTCAACGATTTCCGGATCCTGTTTATGGTGTCTGCATCCCTTCCGGCAGATCCACAGAGCTGTGAAAAATAAACGAAAAATTCTCCCGTTTCCTGTCGCCAACTAACGATGGCTCTGTCATCATCATCAGCAGTAGCAGCATCAAATGCTGATGGCGCTCGGTCTGCTACAAAGCATAATCTTCTCAGCACCCCAGTGCCGGTGGAGCTGCAATAACAGCATCCAACGCCTTCCAGCATAGCAGCAGCAGCGAGTGAAGCCCTTCGTGCCCGCATTCATATCTGTGTATGAACTCGAAAGTGTTTGCGTCAGCATTTTCGACTGCACTTATGCGCCGGGAGATGTTCGTCCAATCAATTGGCTTGCAATCCCCTTTTCCCCGTGCCCGTATAATCCAACCGGCACCCCCAGAATTCTTGGCGCGCATTTTTGACGCTGCCGGCACTGGCGAAAATCCTTGAAAACACCGCAGAAGCAGCAGCATAAAACTTAATGAAGCATAATATTACACAATTCAGGCTAGCAGAAAATATGTTGCATAAATATTATTACCCACCATGGGTGGGGGCACCGGCGGAGCAGGGGAATTTCGGGAAAAGCTTTCCCGCCGCGCCCCGCTTAGTTGTCCCTGGCTTCCCAGTAAACGAGCGAGCACTTGACTACTACCGGTTGGTCCAGCCTTCGCAGCTGCTTGACTGCGGTGATTTTTTCTTCCTTTCCGGCGGCGACTGGATTGCGCGACTTCAACAAGGCGTCGACAAGTTCAAAGCAGAAGAGCACATAAACATGGGCACCGTGTGAAGTCGAGTTTGCTGGGCTCCGGGAGTCCTTAACACGATGACTCAAGAACACACACCACCGACCGGTTCACTTTTCATGAGTGTGTCTCCGAATGGGTTTGGTCGGTGGTTTTTGCTCCTTGGGAAGGGAAGGGAAAACTCACGAAACGATCAGGGAATATTTATTCAGTTCCAGCTCGTTTAGGATGCTGCTCTTCTCGCATTTGCAGCAAGGACGACGGGACGTAGCGGTAGAATACGAGTACAGGCAGTACACCAACTTTGAGCATGTTTCATTGATTACGTCCTGCATATATTGGTAAATACTTCTTCGTAACCATTTATGCAGGAAATCATTGGTGGCATCGGAAGGATAATCGCGCTTCTATAAGGGACTGTAGAAATCCAAAAGCGATACGTATTCTACGAACGATCTCCTAGTGGTACTTCACGAATCGATTTATTTGTCAACACGCCCCTCAAAAGTGGGTCTAAACGAAGATGCTACTGCTGTTGGAGAATTATGGTACCTGCAGTCAAGTGGAATACAATATAGATGGAGTATGGTGCCAAATGTTAATGCAAGAATTTTCACAGATAAACTTTCTGTAATACTTTTGTTTGCATAGTTCACCACTACAACTGTTATTTTAAATTCAGTTTGAATGTAACCAACATATTATCTGTTCTGAGGGAAAACTTTCTGATTGAAAAATGCGCCAAATTGATGACAACGTTCAAACATGGTTCAAAACATGCAAATAAGAATGATGATCTACTACCTCTGCCCAATTATATTCAATTTAACTTTTTTATAAAGTTCACATTAGATCAAGAAATTAAGTTGTTTTTTAACGAGCTGTTACCCTTTTAACTATTCCTGAAAGTCGTCTAATTTTTAGTACTCTTAGTAATGCAATCTAAGTATGTGCCATGATTTGAAAAACCTTTCCCAATAAATCATCCTTCAAAACAAGAATCATTTATAATTATTATGGATGCATTCGTGACTCTCAGTATTTTTGCTATCGCTTGCATACATTGAGAAAATGCTTTCCAAGCGTATCAATCGTTGCAAAAAGTCGTCTAAGTATATACTTATATGCACTCGCGGTTCTGAACCACATCCAAAGACTCGGTTCATGTGTTTGCATGAATGGATGAGCCATTTGGCCACAACTCAAGCATGAGTTTTCAAGACCATTTCATGACCCACATCAGTCGTCTTATTCCCGTACCCATCTATAAACGTCATTACTTCATCCCACCGCAGAATCTTCCTGAATGAAGCCGCTTACCAGGTTGGGTATCAGCTATATTCGCAAAGGACACCAACTTGCTTCTGGTGCCTTTCTTATCACCGGATCTAATGGCCGGACAAATGCGGGAAATGCATTGTTGTTGCCCGGCTCCCCCCTTCCCGCGCAATCATGAATGGCATGGTGTGGCGAGCTTCTTATGTTGCTGGAAGTCTTCGATATGTGGATCCCCATTGCGGTGCGATGCTTTTGCACTCTCAAGCCAGCGTACTAGCGCTCCAACAACATTCCATCCGACGATGTCATTGTGCCCGGTTGCAAAAGGCGAAAGAAAAGCCTTCCAATTTATCAACGTGAAAGCTTCTCACTTATTTCCGCGCTCATGGTCTTGAGACTACTCCGTGGTGAGGTACACGCAAGGGGGTCCAAGTCCGAGTAGTGTGCTGCGGTGACTCTTGGCGAATATATGTTTTGCCACTCTATGCCACCACTAGGTGTCTATACCGTTCTGATCGAAGTGCCGAATGGTGATTAATTGGATGATGGGCCTAAGAATTTTCTAACACTCATCCGAAGTAGTTACATCAGAGTTAAGGGAATCATGTTTTGCTTTCTAATATGCTTCATCGGAGAAAATGCAGATGACGATATTATAAAAATGTCAACTGTACTTTTTTTGGAATTCTTCGGAATAAAAACCTACCTTGTATATCAATCCAGTTAAAAGGCATTTATCACTTGATAACATTTCTAGTTAAATTTGAGCCGAATATAAAGCAGATTTCGATTTTTTTTGTTCTGGCTGTAAATAAGTTTCATACAAATATTAGGAAGATGTTTGCACTTTCTATTTATTCTATTATGAATATTCACATAATAGGTAAAAAAAAGTAAAGTCGAGTCAAGTACAAGACACTGAAGACGACCACACAGTTGTGGTCGAAATACGTATCTGCAAAGATAACGAAAATTAACTGGTGGAATTAAATGGACAGTACTTAATTCGTCTTAGACGGTTTAATACATTCCACTAAACGAGCTTAATATATTTTTCTAAAAAAAAGAGTTTTTTTTCCAAAGCGGTGTACAAAATATAGAAAAAATTGTACTTTCAGAAAAAAATATCGCGAAAATTAGGGAATGGATTTAAGCAATTATAAGAATTGGATAAACATAAATTAAAATAATAACTGACACCGAGATTACCCTGGGGTCTGGTTGGAATATGTTCCATCATAAAAAAAGAGTTAATTACACTGTGGAAAAACAACATAAATGACGGTAATAAATTTGAACAATGATCGGAAACTGAACGGGAACGGTATGCTCGGGAGGATTCATTCCGTTCAGACGATGAGTCAGCAAGGAATGCACGGAATGACATATGCTCCTACGAGTCGGATATTGGAGTGCTTTGGGAAAGATATAAAATGACATCATAAAAGGCTTGATATATACATATATATATGTGTGCTGTGTTTGTCTGTATAAATTGCTGCGACTGGAAAGTACGCTTCAGAGTGAGCTGATAACATGACGGTGCGTTAGAGGGAAGTTTATATTCTTCAATGGATTTAGTAATTTATTAAATAGTAAGTACTAAGGACGATTGATTCAAGGGCAATCAAAAATTGACTAAAGATAAAACCCAATTGTATTTAATAATATTTGAGAGGGTTGGAAGCAGAGGGGTGTATGTGACATTTTTGGTCAAATCTGAGTTGACTTCATTGCTGTAGTTCTGTAGTTCGTTACTTAGTTAGTTCTGTATTGTTCTTTGGTTTTAGAGCTTTGTGGCAATATGTTGATATGATTTGCACGTTGTTAGTGATCAATGTAATAAACTCACAGAAAATTAGATTTTTTTTAGATTTTAGATATACGAATTGTATGAAACGAAAATATATAGAAAAACTTTGCACCCATTTTACTAGAAACAAAGTTTTTGTCACTTACACCCCTTTACGTTCAACCCTTTCAATTAGAAAAATAATTTTCAGCTTATAGCTACGTATTATTTATGTGTATTGACTCAAACTTCTAACAAAGAACTGAAAAACTGTAGAACACAAGACATGAAAAACTGAAGAACTAACCCTAGCAGCGCAGTTTATATCGATTTGGTTGTAGCATCTCCAATGTGACTGGATTCGGTCGCATATGAGTCACAGTGACTGATATATGACAAGGGTGCTACTCGGGAAAGAACTTGAGAACTAAAGAACTGAAATAATGGAAAATTTGATAACTGAAGAAATAAAGAACTGATGAATTGAATGAATGAAGAACTGTAGAACTGAAAACATGAAGAGCTGAAGAACTGAAGAAGTGAAGAGCTGAAGAGAGCTAAAAACATAGAGAATTGAACAGCTGTCAAATTAAAGGACTGAAGAATGAAAGAACTTAAAATCAGACGGTCTGAAGAACTGAAGAAATGAAGAATAAAAAAAACTAAAGATCTGAAGAACTGAAAAATTGAAGAATTGATACATTTAAGAACTGATTGACTGGAGAACTAAAGAAACGAAAAACTAAAGAACTTGAGAAGAGAAAAACTGAAGGTCTGAATACATGCAGAACTGAAGAACAGAAAAACTGTAGAATTGAAAAACAGAAAATTAGGTTTATTTTATTTCTGAACGAATTGTATGGAACGGAAAAATAAAGAAAAACTTTAGCACTCATTTTTCTGGAAACAATAGAACAAAAGAACTTAAGAACCGGAAAACTGAAACACTGAAGAACTAAAGAACTGATGGTCTGAAGGCGATAAGAACCAAGAAGCTGAACCTACAAAACTGTAAAACTCAACAACTGAAGAACTGAAATATTGAAGATCTGAAAAACTGAAAAATTGAAGAACTTAAGAAACGAAAAAACAAATTATTTAAGAAGAAAAGAGCTAGAGAATTGATGAAGTGAAGAACTGAAGAGCTAAACAACTAAATAACTGAAGAACTATAGAGTAGACGAGCATGAGCATGAGCTACTCCGTGATTGACTGAACTTGCGAAATTGTACAGAGAACACAATGAATGGGGCTTGGGATTTGCTACCCATTCTCAATGTACACGTTTCGGGAGCTCAAATATTTAAAGTCAATAACGGTGCCGGCCACGTCCTTACGGTCATATAGGAATGGAAGGATTGTTAGTCCGACTCTCGTTGCTACTAGAGACCGAGTATACCTCTGCATCTCCACGATTGTCTTGGGATAGGATATCGTCTTAGTTTCAAAGGATAATTTATCTGGATTCACTTTGGTAAGCGATGCGATCTATGGGATGGGAAATAACACTAATACGAGTTAAAAGTTAAAAAAACATGCACACCCGGTGACATATGAAAACTGAGGAGATTCGCGTTTTGGACGACCGCGCGGAAGCGCAGCACTCTGTACTCACTTGGTCGATGGCTACAGCAAACTATTAAAGAACTCGCTTTTTTCGACCACGCGCGACATGCGCATGAGCCACCGAACACAAAATGATAGATATTTTATTTCTTTCCCGACGACTAAAATACGCACTGCACTTACTTGTTCCATAGCTACTCTTATTACCGGCCGCGCAATGCAGAACAAATAATTCGGCCGATCGCGCGATCGTTCTGCAATCCGAAACAAGAGAAATCACGCACTGAACTGATTTTTATTACCGGCCGCGCAATGCAGAACAAATAATTCGGCCGATCGCGCGATCGTTCTGCAATCCGAAACAAGAGAAATCACGCACTGAACTCACTGAAGAACTAAAGAGTAGACGAACTGAAAAACTGAAGAACTGAAAAATTGAAGATTCGAAAAACTGAATAACTAAACTAAGAACTAAAGAACTGTAATACTGAAGAAATAAAAAACTGAAGAGCCAAAGAACTAAAGAACTTATGCACTGAAGGCCTGAAGAATTAAAGAACTGAAGAACTGGAGAACAGAGAAACTGAAGATCTAAAAACTGAATAACTGAAGAACTGGAGGTCTGAAGGTACTATGAAGTACCGAGGATCTGAAGAACTAAAGAAGTAAGGAATTGAAGAACATGAAAACTGAAAATTCATTTACTGAAGAACTAAAAAATTGAAGATCCGATATACTGAAGAACTGTAGGACTGAAATTTTGAAGAGCTAAAGAAATGAAAAACAAATAATTGAGGAACTGAAGAATAGAAGCAGAGGAGAACTAAGAAGATCTCAATAAATAAAGAAATATAAAATGAAGAATTGTAGAACTGAAAAACGTAAAAACTGATCAACTGAAGAACTGAAGACCTGAATACCTAAAAAACTTAAGATCTGAAAACTGATGAACTTAAAAAAATAAAGACTTGAAGAACAGATGAACTGTTAATCTGGAGAGCTAAACAAATGGACAACTGAAAGGCTGAAGGACTGAAAAACCGAGGAATTGTAGAACTGAAGATCTAACGACCTAAAGAACTGATCAGTTCATCAAAGTTCTCCGAAGAACTGGAGTGAAATGAAGAGCAAGAGATGTGAAGAGTAGAAGAAATAAAGAACTGATGATCTGAAGAAATGAAGTAATAAAGAAAAGGACTGATGAACTTAAGATCTGAAGAACTTCAGAAGAGCTAAAGGACTAAACAGTTGAAGAGTCATAGATCTGAAGAAATGAAGAATCGGAGAAGTGAAGAGCTGTAGGACTGCAAAAGTGGAGGGCTGAAATACTAAAGAACTAAAGAATCAAATAACTGAAGTACTGTAGAACTGAATAACTAAAAAAGCAGTTCGTCTGAAGAACCGAAAAGCTGAAAAACTAACTGATGAAGTGTGGATAACTGAAGAGCTGACAAATTGAAGAACTGAGGAACTAAGAGTTGAAGAAATGAAAAACTAAAGAGCTGATTAACCCTTATCCTCCCTTGATACTTTTTAGGCACTAAAAATGACTTCAAAAAATCATAACTCCGTTGATTCTTAACCGATTTTGACGATCACCTACCAAAAGAACCGGTTAGGTTTCTAGTTTTTGAAGCTGAGAAGAGAATCGCTATTGGCCACCTGGTGCCGGAATAATTCCGGGGTCGAGTGGGGTACCTTTTTTTTCTCAAATCAAATGACCTTGCTAAAAATCTTAAAACTATTTTTTTGATGTGTTCTACTTCATGAAATCACGAGACACGTTCCATTGTGTGTCTTCCAAAGTTTCTTGGTACAGGACAGGTTCTGCGGCATTCCGGGGACCTTGTTCCCCCGGGGAAGTGGCCACTTTTTGATATGATCTGAAACCCATCTTGCGACCTCTCAAACTTCATGATTTCGCGAAACGAGCTCAATAAAGTCTAATTTGAGGTACCTAAGTGGTTCTGGTCAGGTTCCGTGGCATTCCGGGGACCTGGTTCCCCCGGGGAAGTGGCCACTTTTTGATTCGATCCGCAACACGTCTTGCGACGTCTCAAACTTCATGATTTCGCGAAACAATTTCAATAGAGTCTGATTTGAGGTACTTGAGTGGTGCTGGTCAGGTTCCGTGCCATTCCGGGGACCTAGCTCCCCCGGGGAAGTGACCACTTTTCAATTTGATCCGAAGCCCATCTTGCGACGTCTTATACTTCATGATTTTGCGAAACAAGTTCAATAAAGTCTAATTGCGGTACCTAAGTGGTTCTGGTCAGGTTCCGTGGCATTCCGGGGACCTGGTTCCCCCGGGGAAGTGGCCACTATTCGATTTGATCCGAAACTCATCTTGCGACGTCTCAAACTTCATGATTTCACGAAACAAGTTCAATAGAGTCTAATTTCAGGTACCTGAATGGTTCTGGTCAGGTTCCGTTGCATTCCAGGGACCTGGTTTCCCCGGAGAAGTGGGGGAACGGTTGATAATCAACGGAGTTATGATATTTTGAAGTCATTTTTTAGTGCCTAAAAAGTATCAAGGGAGGATAAGGGTTAACTAAAGAACGAAGCACTTATGAAGACACGAACGTAGGAACTGATGAACTGAAGAACTGTAATACTAAAAAACTGAAGAAAATAAGAACTGGAGATCTGAATAACTGAAGAGCTGAAGAACTAAAAAACTAAATGGAAGAGCTGAAGAAGTAGAAAACTGCTCAGCTGAACAATGAAAGAACTTATAAGAGAAAAATAAAAATAAAACGGAAAAGGGCCG
The DNA here is from genome assembly GCF_024139115.2 of Armigeres subalbatus. Lineage (NCBI taxonomy): Eukaryota > Metazoa > Arthropoda > Insecta > Diptera > Culicidae > Armigeres > Armigeres subalbatus. The sequence continues at coordinate 50,370,020 of NC_085140.1, read as the reverse complement.
TTTAGCCGAATACCATTTGGTCGAAAGCCACTTGTTCGAAAGTTGTTTGGCCGTTAAGCCATTTTTAGACCAACAATTCAAAAAGGCGAAACTGCTTTTGTAAATAAAAGCTTCTTCCGTCGCTGGTGGGCTAATTTGTACCCACCAACGCAATTCAGCGCTTCACTGTTAACAGTTAGACGTGAGAAGTGAGTAGTAAGACGTCTCACTGAATCTGTGTCAAAAGGTCAAAGGTCATAAGGTCGAAGCTCAAAAGGTCGAAGGACAAAAGGTTGAAAGAACAAAAGGTAATGCGTTGCTTCCGTATCGAGTGGTGTGCCCCCGAAAACGCGAGCACTTTGAAACTTGGATTCTGTGAGGAGTGACCTTAATGAACATTTAAAAATTACAAAAAATATCAGTCCGTTCACAAATTACGTAACGCAAATTAGGGCAATTCCATACCCCTCCCTACTTTATAGCGTAATTGTTTCTAAGAATGAGAATAAATTTATTATATTCGTTAATAGTTACTTAAAACAAATTTTACTCTAATTAAAAAGTATCACCTTTTCAGCACATAAAAATAAAATGACTGTCATTAGAAGATGGTACGTTAAGCTAAAATCTAGACCAACATTTGAAAATGGCTTAACAGATAAAGGTTTATTCCTTCTGATTATTCGTCTACGTGGCCAAAGAATAAGAAGGAATAAATTTTGGCTGTTACGCCCTTTTCAAATGTTGGTCTAGGAATGATATATTTCGAATGATCATTTTGATGAAAATGAGTGAAGAACAATTTTCAGGAATTACAATTTAAGTAAATATGGCCTAGCAACACATTTATGAAAATATTGATTTACTAAGATATTATACCACTTATAGAATATTATACCACTGAAGAATACCCTAAGTTTGAATAGAGGGAAAATTCTAGAATGAAATGTTATCAGGTGAAATACCAATAAATATAAATATGTGAAACTCGATAGAAAAGGTTCTGAATAAAATAAGGAAAAAATTAACAATGAAAATCTGGTTGAACACAAATAAATGTAAATGTGCGAAACTCGAAAAAAAAGCTTATGATTAAAAGAAGGAAAAAATCAACAATGATATATTATTAGGTGAAACATAAATAAACATAAAAGTGCAAAAGAATGGTTGATTAACACTTGACGTTTTGCCTAATTTTTCTTCGACTTTTTGACCTCTGACCTTTTGTCCTACAAGGTAATTTCTAGCTTTTGTTCTTCCGTCCTTTTGTTCTTCGACCTATTTACTTTCCGAAGTTTTGACCTTTTGTCTTTTCGACCTTTTGTCCTTCGACCTTTTGTTCTTCAACCTTTGACTCAGATTTTTTGTTTCAACCTTTTGTCCCTTCGACCTTTTGATATTTCGACCTTTTGTCCTTTCGACCTTTTGTCATTTCGATCTTTTGACTCAGATTTTTTGTTTCGGCCTTTTGTCCCTTCGACCTTTTGTCCTCCAACCTTTTGACCTTCGACCTTTTGTCCTACAACCCTTTCCACGCCTTATTTCTCACTTTTCAAATGACCTTTTACGTCAAATGATCTGTTTGGACAAATAACATATTCGGCCAAATGTCGTATTCGGTCAAATATCCTATTCGACCAAATGCTCTATTCGGCCGAATGTCCTATTAGGCCAAATGTCCTATTCGGCTTAATGTCCTATTTGGCCAAATGACCTATTCGTCTAAATTACCTATTCGGCCGGATAACCCGTTCGGCCAAATGAGCAGGTGGTTTTCGGCCTAGTGGCATTCGGTCAAATGGGTTTCGGCCAAACGCCCCTTCCCAAAAAAAACTGATAGACTGAAGAACTGAAAAACTAAAAAACCGAAATAGGGGGAAAGACGGCTTTGGCAGGTATTGTCCTATTATTGGCAGGGTGGTTTTTGTCGACCAAATTTTATGAAATTTGGCCACAATATTCTTTGATATGCAAAGAATGTTTAGGCCAAATTTGAGCCTAGTCAGTCATAAAAAACCCTCTTCCAATAATAGAACAAAACCTGCCAAAGCCGTCATTCCCCCTACTGAAGAACTGAAAACTTGAGAACTAAGAAACTGGAGAATTGAAGAACTGTGAAGCTAAATAAATGAAATTCTGAACAACTCAAGAGCTCAGGATCTGAAGAATTGAAATACTGTGGAGTTGAAAAATTAAACTGCTGAAAGAACTGAAAAACTGGACCTGAAGAAATTATGAATTGACGAGCCGAAGAACTGGGGATCTAAAGAACTAAAGAACTGAAGAGCTGAAGAACTAAAGAACTGAAGAATTAAAAAACCAGTAAAACTGTCAAGCTGAAGAACTGACACCCGAAATACTGAAAAACTAAAGAACGGAAAACAGAAGATCTGATGAACTGAAGAGTTAAAGCACTGAAAGCTGATGAACTAAAGATCTGAAGAACAGAAGAACTGAAGACATTAGGAACTCAAAAAGGGATCTTCAGGAGCCTTGCGAGCAAAGGCGCAGGATTGCCAATCCGGAGATAGCGAGTTCAATTCTCGGTCCGATCTAGGATGTTTTCGGGTTGGAAACTTTCTCGACACCCTGGGCTTAGTGTATCCATTGTACTTGCCACACAAGATACATATTCATGCAATGCGCTGGCATAGAAAAACTTTCAATTAATAACTGAGTAAGTGCTAATAGAATACTAAGTTGAAAAGCAGGCCAAGTTCCAGTTGGAATGTAGAGCTATAGAAGAAGAAGAAGAAGAAGTGCTAGTAGAATACTAAGATGACAAGTAGGCACATTTATAGTGGGAATGTAGAGTCGTTGAAGAAGAAGAAGTCCCTTAAAAAGTACAGAAAGCCTCTCGTGAGAATTTGGACAGATTTTCTATGCAATTTAAAACAAAAATAAGTTATAATTTTCAGATGAAAATCTTAAATTCAACACACCGCACACCCAGTAAGCCAACCTTCGTAATGACAACCTAAAGGAAGTCCCTTCATTTCTGACCTGCCACAGGAACCAGTTGGCCTACATTACTCGCTGGCATCGTGCCCTACCCAAGCGCTCCACCGTAAGAACCCTATTCTAGAAGGACTAGCCGAGAAAAGCCTTTTATGATGGCACCACCAAGATTCGCCACAATACAATGGAAGTGACAGCCCACAGCACACCGCACCGATGTGTTGGCGAACGAGATGGATCGGCACGAGTCTATTGAGCAGTTCATTCAGAGCGTGTACGCAATAATTTATAAGTCGGCATCTCAACAATAAATTTATCGTTATTTTGCTGGCCTGCCAGACAACAACACATCTTTCTTCGGCCGCCGGCTGCCGTCGCCTGTCCGAGGAGGCGGAAGAAGTCCTGTCCATCCATTTGTGTGATGTAAGAAAAGCTTAAATGGACAAAATCCTCGCTACCGCGCTCGTGCCACACACCAGCACCAATCAACTTCGATTCAATGAAGCAGGGCAGGGCGAGCGTGTGCCCGTTGGACCGTAATTTAATTTATTTTTGTTATTAATGCAATCCTATTCGAGTAGCAGTGGCCGGAGACCGGAGCTATATTTTTTAATAGATTTTCCTAAAATTATTTATGTATTATGTGTTATGTCATTCAATGCTCCAATCTATGGATTTTTCTTTGCATTTCTAGATGCTAGATTCCTTATTCCTTGAATGCTTTGTTGAAGACAGGTTTTCATATCTAGAATCCAGGGTAAACGTTGGGAGATTGAACACCAAAATCAAGTTATTCCGAAAAAAAATGAACTATACTTTGTTCGATAATAATTGTTATTCATACATTATGTTCTAAGTTGTCAATAATCTAGAAAATCCAGAAATATTCGTCATTTATGATTCCTTCATCTAATTTATCCTAATATGTTTTGTCCAACTTTCACTCGTCCCTGTGTGATTGCATTACTGACTGCAGCCCGTGCACTCAAGTTTAAATAGTTTGGTAGTTCGATAGGCTTTTGTGCGGCTCGCAGATACTCTCAGGAAGAGCTCTCGCCTAATGCACTTTTACTGCCACAATCTCATCCGGCGCACTGCAGGACTTCTTTGAGGCGTTGGCGAAAGCTCCTATCTGCCTGCCTGAACCAGCCAGCCCGAACGTCGACGGGGGCTGACGATAAATCGATTGCTATTTCATTGGCCAGGTTTTATTTAGTCAATTTATCTACCGCACTGTGACAAAAATTCCTCCCGTGCACACGCCAATCTGTGCTCGCTCCACCATCAGGCACCACCGCATGAGGGAAGCTATATGACCATGACTCTCGATAAATTCGATAAATCTATTCATTAGTTTTCCATGTAGGCAGCCGGCCGTGCGCAAGGACTACGACGACGACGACGACGACGATAACGTGGGGCTGCAGCCTGTCGATACACTTGGATCGGAGTTTGATCCCCGAGCTAAAGTATGCAGCAGGCAATGCAAGCAACTGCTCTCCCATCGAAAGCCATTAGCCCTCCGGTCGATAATTAAATTCCCGGAAAAAGCAACTGACTGCACTGTAACGGCAGTGTGGGAGGAAAAGGGTACTTTCCCGGAAGCCTGCTTACTTTGGGGCACCTTTTTCGGTATCGCGATAGACTCTCGCAGGGCTGGCAGGGAGTCACTTTTTAAGTGGGAAGATCTCTTCTATTCTACTTTATCTTCTTCTTCAATGCCTGTACATTACAACTGGAAGTTGGTCAGCTTTTCAACTTAGTGTTCTATTAGCATATCCACAGTTATTAATTAAAGCTTTTCTATCCCCGCCATGCCAACAGCATAGTGTGTGGCAAGCACAATGGGTACACTACGTCACAGGAATCGAGATTTTGTTCCACCCGAAAACATCCTACGCCTGACCGAAAATAGAATTCATAATCCTTGGATTGGCAATCATACGCCTTTGCACCCAAGGCTAACAGGAGAGCACCAAAATTTTGCACGAGAAATCTTTGTATATTATAGCTGAATTTCAGAATGTTCGAATATGAAAAAAATACTAACAATAATAGGAAAAATCCTGCCGAATCCGTCATTTCTCCGTGTTGTGGCGGTTTTCAAAACGATGTGTATAGCAGATCGCAGTTGTTTGTTTCATCACCGCGAGAAACTTTTTGATTGATTTTCATTGGCTTTTATCGATGAGACGAACTATCTAAGTTCAAAGTGGAAAGGAGTATTTTTACAAAGCACGATGAAGCACAGAATCAACGGACAGGTATGAAATCGTATAGTAGTTGAAAAGTGAGTAGTGGGCCATTGAAGAACAATACGAACATTGAAAATTTCGATCTACAAGACTATTATTAAACTTTTATAAAACCAAAATGACACTGCAGCCTAACATATAGGGGAACGGTTCGCCACTTCATCCCATAACTCCTATTTCAATCCCATCAAAAACAAACCAATGGAAAGGAATTTGGTTTGTTTATTATTTTTGTGATTTTTTCAGCAGTGAGCACGCGTGACGAATTTGGTGCCGTATTTCTTTGTTTAGCGATGAGATGGATATATGTACAGTGAGATGGAGATCGGAACATTTCCCCTAGTTTTCCAAAATTCTAACGCTACGCATTTAAAAGTTTTCAATATAACACTGCTAATCACAGTTTGATCCCACGAACCCGATACGCTAGACAGGTGTTTTCCCTACTAAGCCACGAAGTCATCCTCCGCAGCTAAGCGGGAACTGATGAAACCAAATTCACAGCACGAGGAACATAGGTTGCGAGAGTTCGGATATTTGATTGTCCCTAATGTAAAACTTTGAGCGATTCCAAGCAACAGCATCAAAATTTAAGAAAATTTTTAATTCATGATTTTCTATTGAGTTGAAACTTTGCACAGTTTTTCAATTTCATCTAAATCGTCATTTTTCGATATCAAATCTTCATATTGAGTCACGACTAACTTTTCAAAAGGGTGTATGTGAAAATGGTTCAAAAATATTTAAAAAGCTGCACAGCAAAAACGGAATGTTCGATTGTTATGATTTTTTCAGCAAAGTTAGACAACTAAATGGTGATTCTTAAGAAAATGTGCACAGTAAAAAAAAATTTTTTTTGCCTTTAAAAATATAATTTTTGTCACAAAAACTCAAATATCTCAAAACCCTATCTTTTTTCGAACGTAATTTTTTTAGGAAAAACGGTCCATTATATTAGCTATCTACCATAAAAATTTGGTGATGGTAAACTAATAAACAAAAAAGTTATGACATTTCGAACATTTCACAATTTTCACATATAGTAAACAAAAAAAATTTCCGTGTATTTTTTTTTCAAGAATCGCATTTTGATGCTGATTTTATTGTTAAGGGCCTTGCGTGAGTTAAACAAGTTGTTTGTATGATATTCCATATTTATGTATTCATCGATCTTATGTATATTATATGTATAAATATTATATGTATAAATAAATAAAATGAATTAATATTATCCTAAGTATTAAATTAAATGTGGCAGTTACACAATGTTGTTATAGAAACTCTAAGAGTTTTGGGTTTGAATTTTGGTATGGGTTATGATATCATGAAAACAGTTTATTAATACTTATTTTTTATTTATTTTTATTCAAATTGTTTTAAAATATCGAACACTTTTGAATTATTATCAGCACAGTTTGAGTATAGTTTTGCTTTAATTTTATTTTCCGACAATGGAATGAAACAGTGAAATTTTTGGGTTACATTGGATCGTTTTCGCGTCATTAAATTGCTCGCTGAGCTCTGAAGCCTTTATTTCGTACTCTTCAGTAGTAGTAAAACAAAATGATAATTTGGTTAAATCTTTTTCTTTTCTACGATTTGCCCAATCAAAAAGTTCTTTCGCAGTTTTAATTGGATGCTCACGTTCTTTGGCTAAACTTGCTCTTGTGGCCATGCGCTTTATTGTTCCTCCAATAGAATCACAAGGACCTTTGCCATGTGATGTAGCAAAAAAATGCCATTCTGCATCAATTCCGTACATTGATTTAAATTGACATAGGCTCGAAAAATTCTTACGATTTTTGTACTGCGACGCTGCTCCATCAGACATGAAATATATCTTTTGACTTCTTTATGCTTATCAACGCGTAAAAAGTTAATCATTTTTTCAATGAACAAGTTTACGGATACTGAATCGTGTCTTAAATCTTCGGAAATTATAATAAAACTTAAGTGTTTAATTTGCGTACTTCCATTGAAATAAATAACGAATGGATGAATTGTAGCTTGTTGTACGTTCCAGTGATGGGACTGCACTTCATCTTGCAATACAAAGCTGTAATTTTCAGAAAAATCACAAATGACTAAAATTCACCATTTTGTAATGTATTTTCGTATTTTTAAAAAGCTGGATTGTTCTGTTTTAATGAAATCGTGAGGATTAAACTTTCTAATTTCAAGCAAAAATATGACACAAACTCATCTACAGGTTTTACAATAGTTTCTATGTCACACCTATCCGTGGTCACCCATTGCTCAAATGATAACTGATCAATATATTTTTCTTCAAACTCAGCGAATAAAGTATTTTCCAATGATGAAGAATCTGGACAATCCGAACAAGATCGTAGATAGCAATTTGATGTTGTATTTTCACACAAAAGACTACCAGTTAACATTTTAATATCCTTTGTTAAATTGATTCTTTTCAAACTATGTAAAATAAGATTAATATTCTCATGGGTTGTGCACACACACATTATGTGTTCCTGAATTGGAAAGAAGCTTACATTGCCTTGGCCGAAGGCTTGCAAATGAGGAAAAACCTATTTTAATATTATCGTGAATTTCCTTGAAGCGTGTGTACGCTTTTTTCAAAGTCGTCATTATTAATCGTTTTTGGATTGCTTGACGCTTTCCATCTTTTTTTACTGATACATAATCTTTTGACCAGGCATAGCTCGACTTACTTCATCATCTTCAAAATATTGAACTACTATTTCTTTTGTCTCATCTGTTAATGCAGTACTAGACCTAGTATTTTTGGTTGAAAGACAGTTATTCTTCAATTGTTTTGCCTCTTTTACTGTATTTCTATTGGTTTTGAACTCATCAATGGCATCCTGAATAGACCACGAACTTGGCAGCATCGACAAAATCAATAATTTTTCTTTCCTTGTCGTGGCTGCATTCGAGAACCTTTCCTTCATATTTATAATTACCTCATCGTAGTCTGTATTTTCCACATCATCAGGTCCCTAATTTGAAGAGGTTTCTTCGTACAGCTTCGTTTATTTCACGGTATTTTTTCTCCGGGTAATAAACGTAGTCCATCTTACTCCATTTAATCGGAGTCACTTTTATCCCAGCTATGCCCTCGTTAAAGCGTTCGATGTTGACCTTTTGGATACACTCATCTTCCGATTGATTTGTTGAAACAGATTTCGCTGATGGTACGGTGGCAAGGCTCTCAGCACTTAATACTTCTGGTAATTCCTCTGTTGTTGTCGATACATCTGAGCGATTCCAAGCAACAGCATCAAAATTTAAGAAAATTTTTAATTCATGATTTTCTATTGAGTTGAAACTTTGCACAGTTTTTCAATTTCATCTAAATCGTCATTTTTCGATATCAAATCTTCATATTGAGTCACGACTAACTTTTCAAAAGGGTGTATGTGAAAATGGTTCAAAAATATTTAAAAAGCTGCACAGCAAAACGGAATGTTCAATTGTTATGATTTTTCAGCAAAGTTAGACAACTAAATGGTGATTCTTAAGAAAATGTGCACAGTAAAAAAAATTTTTTGCCTTTAAAAATATAATTTTGTCACAAAACTCAAATATCTCAAAACCCTATCTTTTTTCGAACGTAATTTTTTAGGGAAAACGGTCCATTATATTAGCTATCTACCATAAAAATTTGGTGATGGTAAACTAATAAACAAAAAAGTTATGACATTTCAAACATTTCACAATTTTCACATTTAGTAAAAAAAAATTTCCGTGTATTTTTTTTTTCAAGAATCGCATTTTGATGCTGATTTTATTGTTAAGGGCCTTGCGTGAGTTAAACAAGTTGTTTGTATGATATTCCATATTTATGTATTCATCGATATTATGTATATTATATGTATAAATATTATATGTATAAATAAATAAAAATGAATTAATATTATCCTAAGTATTAAATTAAATGTGGCAGTTACACAATGTTGTTATAGAAACTCTAAGAGTTTTGGGTTTGAATTTTGGTATGGGTTATGATATCATGAAAACAGTTTATTAATACTTATTTTTATTTATTTTTATTCAAATTGTTTTAAAATATCGAACACTTTTGAATTATTATCAGCACAGTTTGAGTATAGTTTTGCTTTAATTTTATTTTCCGACAATGGAATGAAACAGTGAAATTTTGGGTTACATTGGATCGTTTTCGCGTCATTAAATTGCTCGCTGAGCTCTGAAGCCTTTATTTCGTACTCTTCAGTAGTAGTAAAACAAAATGATAATTTGGTTAAATCTTTTCTTTTCTACGATTTGCCCAATCAAAAGTTCTTTCGCAGTTTTAATTGGATGCTCACGTTCTTTGGCTAAACTTGCTCTTGTGGCCATGCGCTTTATTGTTCCTCCAATAGAATCACAAGGACCTTTGCCATGTGATGTAGCAAAAAATGCCATTCTGCATCAATTCCGTACATTGATTTAAATTGACATAGGCTCGAAAAATTCTTACGATTTTTGTACTGCGACGCTGCTCCATCAGACATGAAATATATCTTTTTGACTTCTTTATGCTTATCAACGCGTAAAAAGTTAATCATTTTTTCAATGAACAAGTTTACGGATACTGAATCGTGTCTTAAATCTTCGGAAATTATAATAAAACTTAAGTGTTTAATTTGCGTACTTCCATTAAAATAAATAACGAATGGATGAATTGTAGCTTGTTGTACGTTCCAGTGATGGGACTGCACTTCATCTTGCAATACAAAGCTGTAATTTTCAGAAAAATCACAAATGACTAAAAATTCGCCATTTTGTAATGTATTTTTCGTATTTTTTAAAAAGCTGGATTGTTCTGTTTTAATGAAATCGTGAGGGATTAAACTTTCTAATTTCAAGCAAAAATATGACACAAACTCATCTACAGGTTTTACAATAGTTTCTATGTCACACCTATCCGTGGTCACCCATTGCTCAAATGATAACTGATCAATATATTTTTCTTCAAACTCAGCGAATAAAGTATTTTCCAATGATGAAGAATCTGGACAATCCGAACAAGATCGTAGATAGCAATTTGATGTTGTATTTTCACACAAAAGACTACCAGTTAACATTTTAATATCCTTTGTTAAATTGATTCTTTTCAAACTATGTAAAATAAGATTAATATTCTCATGGGTTGTGCACACACACACATTATGTGTTCCTGAATTGGAAAGAAGCTTACATTGCCTTGGCCGAAGGCTTGCAAATGAGGAAAAACCTATTTTAATATTATCGTGAATTTCCTTGAAGCGTGTGTACGCTTCTTTCAAAGTCGTCATTATTAATCGTTTTTGGATTGCTTGACGCTTTCCATCTTTTTTTACTGATACATAATCTTTTTGACCAGGCATAGCTCGACTTACTTCATCATCTTCAAAATATTGAACTACTATTTCTTTTGTCTCATCTGTTAATGCAGTACTAGACCTAGTATTTTTGGTTGAAAGACAGTTATTCTTCAATTGTTTTGCCTCTTTTACTGTATTTCTATTGGTTTTGAACTCATCAATGGCATCCTGAATAGACCACGAACTTGGCAGCATCGACAAAATCAATAATTTTTCTTTCCTTGTCGTGGCTGCATTCGAGAACCTTTCCTTCATATTTATAATTACCTCATCGTAGTCTGTATTTTCCACATCATCAGGTCCTAATTTGAAGAGGTTTCTTCGTACAGCTTCGTTTATTTCACGGTATTGTTTCTCCGGGTAATAAACGTAGTCCATCTTACTCCATTTAATCGGAGTCACTTTTATCCCAGCTATGCCCTCGTTAAAGCGTTCGATGTTGACCTTTTGGATACACTCATCTTCCGATTGATTTGTTGAAACAGATTTCGCTGATGGTACGGTGGCAAGGCTCTCAGCACTTAATACTTCTGGTAATTCCTCTGTTGTTGTCGATACATCTGGCAATTCCTCAGTTGCTGTCGTTTTCGAACTTCCTGCGCTCTGCTCAACCGATGATATACAGATTGCTCTTTTGTCAACGTTTAGACGGCAGGACGTGCAAATGCGTAAATTTGTATTCAATGTGGACATTGGAGCATAACCAGTCGCTTTCAGTTTATCTATGGTGCTTTCGGTGAGATTTCGTAACTCTTTTGAACACTTTTTCCATCAAACGGCCTACAACAGTTGAGAAAGCGGCTACTCATGTTGTTCGTAATATTTCAATGAACAAAATCACTTTTAAGTTTTTACTGACTAGTTTGGTGTCATTTGCTTGACTGAAGAAAAAATTACTATAAGATCTTTAACAACCTTAGTAGTAGTAATTTTTTGCTTTTTCGTGAGCATTGTCATGGTATGTACCTATCATGCATTTGTTGTTGTTGAAGATACCCGTTTCCTCCCGATCATAAAGTCTATTCTCTAAGAGGTATATTTTTTGCAGGTAAACTATAGACGTACACGTGTATATAAATCTTTGATTTTGCAGCTTTTGTCTTAAAAATAACATTTCTGATATGTTTCTATCAACGTTATTATCAACAGGTTTCAACACTATTAAAAGAATTTTTCGCCAGTCACGTGCAATGAAAATTATGACACTATCAATACTTTTGATCACAACACTGGATCGTGTCTAAGTTTCTTATAGATGCTATGAATAATTAAATCAAAATATCATGTAAACAACTTGTTTAAATCAAGTCCCTTAACAATAAAATCTGCATCAAACTGCAATTCTCGAAATAACATACACAGAAAAAAATTTTTTTTTACTAAATGTGAAAATTGTGAAATGTTTGAAATGTCATAACTTTTTTGTTTATTAGTTTACCATCACCAAATTTTTATGGTAGATAGCTAATATAATGGACCGTTTTCCCTAAAAAAATTACGTTCGAAAACAGATAGGGTTTTGAGATATTTGAGTTTTTGTGACAAAAATGATATTTTTAAAGGCAAAAAAAATTTTTTTTTACTGTGCACATTTTCTTAAGAATCACCATTTAGTTGTCTAACTTTGCTGAAAAAATCATAACAATCGAACATTCCGTTTTTGCTGTGCAGCTTTTCAAATATTTTTGAACCATTTTCACATACACCCTTTTGAAAAGTTAGTCGTGACTCAATATGAAGATTTGATATCGAAAAATGACGATTTAGATGAAATTGAAAAACTGTGCAGAGTTTCAAATATTTTCGAAATGGTCGCTCAGGATCGACTGACATGCCCCCGTGGAATGCCTCTATACCGTTTTGTAAAAGTGGAACAAATCACTTCGGCTCAGCGGTGTAGCAACGAAAAGTGAAATTTTGAAAGCTACATTTCTATGTTCTATAATTGGAGCAATAAGGAGTAAAACAAATAGTTGAAAAATATTGAGTATTGTGCGACATAAATGGAAGGATTTAAAAAAAAATATCAATCATAAACCTACCAAACAGTATAAATCATTCGTTTTCTGTGCAGTAAGCCGGGAATCGGGCCCATTTAACCTATTTTGTTTTATCATAAAAATAACATAATTGGTTATTAAGTTCAGAATAAGAATAATTAGTTAAATTATAACAGAATCATATGCGCGCCCCTCAGCAAATCTCTTATTTTAATGGTGGTTTCATCCAAAACATGTACATATTTTCGAAGTGTTTGTGTATCAGTCATTATATGGTTTAAAAATTCTCTTATAGAACCAACAACGTGGAAACAAAACAATTTGATTCCACAATTGAGAATTTCCATCCATAATAAACGATGCTGGGCAATACGATAATCAAAATATACCAAAATTTGCAAACTCTTATGCACTAGATTAGTGTCAGCCCTTTTAAGGTAGTCAATGTCTCAGACTGATGGTAATACTGAGAAAATACTTTTTTTGCTTCTAAAATGCTACTAGGGAAAAGACGTAAACGCTGAAATAGCGTCCGAGAGAGCCAAAATAACATTTCTAATTCGGCAACTCGGCCGTACGAAAACCATTTGCACAGCACATATTTCGAAATGGACAAATTGATATGAAATTTGCGAAAAAGAATCCACGGCTCTGCGGGCTTATGGATGACTGGTCGATTGCAGATAGCTATCGAGTGCAGTTGACATGGTAGACCATTTGATCCAAACTCCAGAACTTATTGGAAAGCATAGAACATCTCGTTTGGGTATATCTGTGTTGCAAATCATACGTGTGGGCACTACGGACTTTCGGATAGCTATCGAGCGCAGTTGACCTGGTAGACCAATTGATCCAAACTTCAGAAAAAATCGAAGAACCTAGAACATCTGGTTTTGGTATAGCTGAGCTGCAAATCATACGCATGGGCTCTACGGACTTGTATGGGCATGACTGGCCGATTTCAGATAGGTATCCAGTGCAGTTGACTTGGTTGGTCTACCTACCCAATCTCACACTGAAATATGTCATGTAAAGTAAATTTTACTATATTTTGGAAAAACCATCATTACTTACGCCCCTCCAGGGAAAAATTGAGCATCCCTAGAAATATAACTCATCAGTATAGTAAAACTAGAAGAGATTGGTAAGACATCCGTAAAAGAATTGTGAAAATCGGTCAAAAGACGACTGAGAACCAGCTGTTTGAAAATTTAGATCCCATGATTTTTTGATCACGGTATTCGTAGTGTTAATAACCTGGAATATGTCTTCGTTAGGTCGCACACCCTCTTCAGAGACCGTGTGACCTAAGAATTCCGTTTCGCATTCCGAACTCGCATTTATCGAGTTGTATCTTCAGTCTTGCTTCTTTGAGTTTAGGTAAAACTAACTTCAGATGTTTTACATGTTTCTCAAGAGAGCTGGAAAATATGATTATGTCGTCCATGTAGATGAAACAACACACTCCAATTGAGTCTCTTAATAAACAGTCCATAACTCGTTGGAATGTGGCCAGCGCATTTTTCAGTCCGAATGACATAAGTGTGAATTCGTATTTGCCACCGTCCACAGAAAATGCCGTTTTCTCAGTGTCGTCTTCCGCCAATTGGATTTGATGGAAGCCAGATACGAAGTCTATGTTTGAAAAAGATTTCACCCTTGCTAGCTTATCCAGAATGTCTGTAATTTCTGGAATGAAGTACTTATCGTTAATCGTCTCCTCATATAGTTTTCTATTCACTTAAATCGCACTGTTACCGAAGATATTCACTCTCGATATTCTAGGGTTAGTTATCGCAAAATAGTTCTATTTTTACACTTTCAATCGTTGTTAGTGGAATATATAAATTGTTTTGGTTACTTACAGCAAAATTATCATGTTCCAGCTGGCTACTCCTCATCCCTGAAAGTCTCAAACTGTCCAGTATTAGCCTGTCAGTGGTTTCCCGGGCTTCCAGTTATTCGCCGTGAATGTGGATAAGTTGCTTTTCGTGATGACTAGTGGATGATCCTTCTTGAAAATTTTCGTTTTCGGAGAAGATTTCACTATGCTATTGATGTTTGATAGGGTTGAAGCCGTGACGCCATAACCTCGTCGCCGTTGATTTTTGAGCTCACACATCTAGTCATGAACGCTTTCCATTCATATAATCAAATAAACGCCTATCTGAAAATCGTCACAGAGCTTAATACAATTATTGCTTAAAGCTGTTAATCACTACACCATAATTCTAAGCTCTCGCACTTCAATCGTTTCTATTCGTTCTTATCACTAGAACTTATATAAACATTCTAGAATACATTTGAAAATGTATCCTCGAATCCAACGAAAAATCACCTCGGCTCAAGAAAATTCCGACAAGCGGTGGTAATCCTGCAGGGACACCGTTCTGGGAAAAAAACCTCTTAGAAGGTCACGTCTCCACGCTCAGCCATGAGCATTAATAAAAACAAGAGGAAGGGGGAGTCTCTGAATTCTCCACTTCCTTCAAAGAAACAAGGTTTCAAGACCGTCCTGCCTAAGCGCGGAAAAAAATAGAAGGAAGCTGGAGAATTCAGATATTCCTTCTAACTCTAATATCGGAAATAATTCTTCTCCAATCGAACTGAGCAATCAGTTCGATTTGATTAATGATGAAATTGAGCAAATCGAATATAGGGGGAAAGACGGCTTTGGCAGGTTTTGTTCTATTATTGGCAGGGGGGTTTTTGTCGACCAAATTTTATGAAATTTGGCCACAATATTCTTTGATATGCAAAGAATGCTTAGGCCAAATTTGAGCCTAGTCAGTCATAAAACCCCCCTGCCAATAATAGAACAAAACCTGCCAAAGCCGTCATTCCCCCTACCTCTAGCCCAGGTGATTCGATTCATGCGAAAAAGCAAAGGATTCCGCCAATTGTGGTATCTGTTGCCGAGTTTTCTGGCTTCCGGAATGAGATTTTGAGTAACCTTCAGGGGATCAAGGTTTCATTTCAGATTGCTAGGAAGGGCGACTGCCGCGTTTTGCCGGGATCCTTTGATGATCGCAAATGTCTTCTTCAGTATTTGATTGAGAAGCACCATAAATTCTTCACATACGACGACAAAACTGAGCGATTGTTCGTCGTCTTGAAAGGTCTCCCCAGTGATGATAAATCACTGGATGAGATTAAAATTGAAATTTCTCAATTACCTAAATAATATGAAAAGTTTGGAAAAGGCCTGTATTATGTCCCATGTCCGTGTTACATGGGAACATTTCCGCAGGCCTGGGGGAAATTTCCAAAACCTCACCCAGTGCCGTAAGTGCCAAAAGTGGGGTCATGGAACCAAACATTGTCACATGGATGCTAAATGCATGATTTGTGGTGGAACCTCTCACGCCAAGGACGCATGTCCTGTGAGATAAGATTCCAATAAATTTAAGTGCGCAAATTGTGGGGGCAATCATAAATCCATTATCGGGGAATGCCCTTCACCCAAAAAAGTTTTGAATTCCCGTGCAAAATTGATGACGGGAAATTCCAATCGGATCCCAGATTTGACGGGTAGAAATTTTTCAAACGCTCAAATTTCGTAACCAGTTACCGGTCGAGCAATTCATACCCACCACAATTCACAAAATTTTGCCGCTCGTCAACGGGTAGCAAGCACTCCAGTAAATTCCAATTTTTCGAATGTACCTACGTACACACTTAAACCATTTCACAGATTTCGGTGAATTTTGCTTCAATTCACCGAAATCTCAACAGCAGATTTGTTCGGTAATTATTTCACCGATTTTCTGCGGTATTTTCCTTTGTTCAACTGTCAAAACCACCAAAAAATCTGTAAAATTTTTACCGAACAGTTCTGCTGTTGAGATTTCGGTGAAATTTCACAGAAATCTGCGATTTATTTTAAGTGTGTATGCAAACATCGCTGCTGGTAGACAAAATTTCTCTTCTCAAAATGAGGTTTATACCCATGTCCCAACGGAAAATAATGGTCATGTTGCCGATTCAGGTAGCATGACTGCTTCCGATTTTGATTTTTTAACTGAACAATTGCATCACATGATTGATGCAATGTTCAAAGCAAATACCATTCCAGAAGCTGTTCAGGTTGGTATAAAATACACACAAAAAATTGTTATCGGACTCCGTTTTAATGGATCTAAATAATTTTGTGAAAGTTCTAAATTGAAATGCCCGCTCTCTAAAGGGTAAGGAAGATGAATTATTCAACTTCCTAACAGTTCATAATGTGCATATTGCCATTATAACAGAAACTTATTTAAAGCCCGGACTCTCCATTAAAAGAGATCCAAATTATTTTATCTACAGAAATGATCGTTTTGACAGCGCCTGTGGTGGGGTCGCCATTGTCATTAATAGACGTATCAAACATAAATTATTTTCTTCGTTTGAAACCAAAGTTTTTGAAACCTTGGGAGTTTCTGTTGAAACAAATTTTGGTCAATTTTCCTTCATTGCAGCCTATTTGCCTTTTCAATGCAATGGGCAGCAAAAGAATTTGTTGAAAGCTGATCTTCAAATTCTGACTCGCAACAAATCAAAATTCTTCGTAATTGGTGACTTCAATGCCAAACACCGTTCATGGAACAATGCTCAAAGCAATTCCAACGGCAAAATTTTATTTGAAGTATGTTCTGCGGGATATTATACTATTCAATATCCCAATGGCCCTACTTGTTTTTCTTCCAGTCGAAATCCTTCCACAATTGATTTAGTGTTAACGGATTCAAGTCAGCTGTGTGGCCAATTGGTAACTCATGCTGACTTTGACTCTGATCACCTTCCTGTGACATTTGAAATCTCACAAGAAGCCATTTATAATCCAATCAGCTCTACTTTTAATTATCATAGAGCTGATTGGGATTTATATAAAACATATATCGATATATCGATTTTGATGTTAATATTCCTTTGGATACCAAAAGTGATATTGACAATGCGCTCGTATCTTTGACCAATTTAATTGTCGAAGCCAGAGGCATTGCAATTCCTAAATGTGAAATTAAATTCAACTCCATTATTATTGACGACGATCTTCAGCTACTGATCCGTCTTAAAAATGTGAGGCGAAGGCAATACCAAAGAACTCGCGATCCCGCGTTGAAAGTTATTTGGCGAGATTTGCAAAATGAAATTAAAAAACGTTTCGCTATTCTGAGAAATACCAACTTTGAGAATAATGTCTCGAAGTTGGATCCCAGTTCGAAACCCTTTTGGAAATTAACGAAAATTCTTAAAAAACCTCAAAAGCCAATTCCAGCGCTTAAAGAGGGAAATCAGCAGTTCGAGAGTGCCCATAATTTCAGTCTAGGTCTCACTAGTCCAATTGAGGATCAGGTTACACGGAGCTTCGAAGGCATTCTCAATCAAGAGAATGTTTTTGACCCTTCGTTGGGAACTAATTGGGATGAAGTGAGATCTATTACTAGAAAATTTAAAAATATGAAAGCCCTGGGTGATGATGGTATTTTCTACATACTTATCAAAAACTTCCAGAGAGCTCTTTATCCTTTTTGGTTAATTTATTGATGTTTTCAATTGGCATACTTTCCAGATAAATGGAAAAACGCCAAAGTTGTTCCAATTTTGAAGCCGGACAGAAATCCAGCTGAGTCTTCTAGTTATCGTCCAATCAGTTTGCTGTCTTCAATAAGCAAACTGTTTGAAAAGATTATTTTAAATAGAATGATGGTTCATATTAATGACAATTCTATTTTTGCTGATGAGCTATTTGGTTTTCGCCATGGGCATTCAACCACCCATCAGTTATTAAGAGTAACGAATTTAATTCGGCTCAACAAATCTGAAGGATATTCGACTGGAGTTGCTCTTCTTGATATAGAGAAAGCATTTGACAGTGTTTGGTATGAAGGTTTGATTGTAAAATTGATGAATTTTAATTTTCCTCTGTACATCATTAAACTGATCCAAAATTATTTATCAGATCGCTCACTGCAGGTAAACTATCAGAATACTAAATCTGATAGATTACCTGTAAGGGCTGGTGTTCCCCAAGGCAGCATACTGGGGCCCATTTTGTATAACATTTTTACTTCTGACTTACCTGATTTACCACCAGGGTGTCAAAAATCTTTGTTTGCAGATGACACGGGCCTTTCAGCCAAAGGGCGAAGCCTTCGTGTCATTTGTAGTAGATTGCAAAAAAGTTTGGATATTTTCTCCACTTACTTGCAAAAATGGAAAATTTCCCCGAATGCTTCCAAAACTCAGCTTATAATTTTCCCACATAAGCCGAGAGCTTCTTATTTGAAACCTTCTAGAAGACATATTGTCACTATGAATGGGGTTCCAATTAATTGGTCTAGCGAAGCTAAATATTTAGGACTTCTGCTAGATCAAAAATTAACTTTTAAAAATCACATTGAAGGCCTTCAAGGCAAATGTAACAAATATATTAAGTGTCTATATCCACTTATAAACAGAAAATCAAAACTTTGTTTTAACAACAAACTTTTGATTTACAAACAATTTTTTAGAACAGCCATGTTGTATGCTGTGCCAATATGGACTAGTTGCTGCAATACCAGAAAGAAGGCACTTCAGAGGATTCAAAATAAAATTTTGAAAATGATTCTGAAGTTGCATCCGTGGTATAGTACCAATGAACTTCATAGAATTTCTAATATTGAGACATTGCAGCAAATCCAACAAAATAATTTCCAATTTTAGACAAAAATCGTTGCAATATCTATTGCAACGATTAACTCCTTGTACCTTTAGTATAAAATAGGTTAAGATTAGTTTAAGTTGAAAACATTGTAATTCCTACATGGTTCGATTCAACCAGAGGAAAAATTCTAACTGCCAGAGGCAATTGAAATGTATTAATAATAACTAAACATATGACATAGCAAATAAGGATGATAGTGTCAAGTCTAAGAGATGAATGCATGTATTAGATAATTAGCAAATAAAATTAGTAAAAAAAAACCTCGGCTCAAGAACTTTTAGTCGCACTGTGCTGCCAAAAGGCCAGGAGTACGAAAATAATCGGGAATTGATTTGGAGTATGCCGGAAAAGCAATCGCTGTGACTGAAATACGTGCGTTAATTCAAATCAAATAAAAGCTGTTCCAAACGATGTTCAGCAAGAATAACTACTTTTTTCAGCAGAAGTGAACTCCATTACAGTATAATACGGCTTACAAAATTCAGTAACAGTTGCTTCCGTACGCATGTTAGGCCGGGAGTAGGGTGAGAAATCCTATGCGCAAAAAGAAATAATGAAAACTTTGCAGAGCGTAAAAAATAAAGACGTGGAAAATTACACTATTCTGGACGTACATAGCTTTTTTGTCATCGTACTAGCAATCGGCTGCAACTGTACCCTTGATACGGAACGTAGTAACACCCTTGGTAACCAGTTTGTTACAGTGAAAAACTTCAGTTAGTGGTTATCAAGAACTCCTACAAGCTAAACGCTATTTTAAATAAAGCTGGTATCAATCCAGATTGAACCGATCGTTCATTTCCCAAAGTACCTAAATCTCAACAGGCTATGGGTTCCAAAGATTTGACGTGCGGAATTTCACAGTTCCGAGGACGGGAAGATCAATACGATAACTGGAGTTAAAGGGTCAGACTGTTTATAGATGCAGTCGGTGTTTCGGAAGTGCTAACTGGAACTGCGCCAGACGTAGGTGTCGATAGAGCAAAGATTGAAGAGACAGAAAAGTGAAAGCCATGCTGGTGGAGCTGTCTTGCTGATGAATGTTTAGAAGTTGTTCGAGAGCGAAACACGGCGAAGGAAATGTAGAGTCAGTGGTCAACCAGACGCAGCTGGACCGTGAAGCAGTTGGCAAGATTGAGAATGCAAGATGAAACAGACATGCGAAATCACCTTATGGAGTTCGATGGGCTGGTCCGGAAGCTGAAAACTGCTGGAGCTACGCTGACAGAGGGGGATTTGGTGTCACAGTTATTTCTGACTCTACCAGAATCATACGATCCGTTAGTTACTGCCTTGGTGACTGTACCTATGAAAGACCTTACACTGGAACTGGTGAAGCAAAGATTTCTATCTGAAGAATCAAAGCGTAGCGATCGACAAGGACATATTGGTGACGATAATCCGGCGGATTTTTCGGGAAGTTTGCAGCAGCCAAGACAAAAGTTTACTGGAAAATTGCGGTAAGCGTGGGCACGTGATGAAGAATTGTTGGAAGCAATATGAAAATGAAGACGAAGAAGAGGAAACAGAACATGCAAATAAATCCGTCTCGTTCCTGGCATGGTAACCGATAAAGAATTCACGTTGACAGGATTCTGGTTGCAGCGATCACTTAGTGAGTGATAATAAATCAGTATTCTCAAGTCTTAAACAATTGAAAGAACCAGTAGAAGTGAAAGTTGCAAAAGAAGGACAGGTAATGCATGCAAGAATGATTGGAGAGATTCTGGGACTAAGAAGCACCAAAGGTATAGAAGTGAACTTGGAAAACGTGTTGTATGTGCCGGAGCTTCGGGAGAGTCTAGTATCGGTGTACAAGATGACGAATGCTGATATCCAAGTCGAGTTCAGAAAAAGGGAAGCCTCTTTGAAGAAAAATGGTGAATGTTTTGCAACAGGGAGGCTGAATGGTTGCTTGTATGAGTTGGTTTTTCTCAAGGCAAATAAGCGGGCGCAAGAAACCTTGTTAAGCTTTATGAAAAGAAACAGGGAAGGGACAGCGAGTAGGTATCTGAATGTGTGATACCTGATTGGCCGTTTCGAATTCAGAAGATAGGAACAGGAACGGATGTTCGAGTGTTATCGTAGTAGCAATCGGCTGCAACCGTATCCTTGATACGGACGGTAGCAACACCCTTGGTAACCAGTTTGTTACAGTGAAAAACTTTAGTTAGTCGTTATCAAGAACTCCTACAAACTAGATTACAAATCCAGATTAAATCGATCGTTCATTTCGTCCCAAAGTACCTGAATCTCAACTTTTTGCCATCAAGTTCGTCCTGAATGTTTGCAATTTCTATAACATTATGCCACTAAATTGAATAAATAGTGACATGAAGCAATAGAAGTTGCATACGTTCAGGTGATAATATCGTTTAAATTTACGCTCTTTTTGGCATTTCCTTTATGTGCATTACTTTCGTGTAAATTCCAACAACTTTTTCTATCTGTGTGAGAGCTTTTTGTTTTTACTAGTGTAATTTTTGATATAAATTTAAATATTTTAACAATATCCTGCATCAGTTTTTAACAAAATTTGTTATAGAATTTCTTTTCCAAGTTCGTTTATTTGGTAGGCTCACGCGTGTAGAACACTTTACGGAGCCATGATTCTTTGTGATATATACAGTTGGGGAGGGTCGTTTGGCCGAAACCCATTCGGCCGAAAGCCATTTGTCCAGGTTGTGTTGCTAGGGTAAATGACCCTTTCGGCCTAATGATCCTTTCGGCAAAATGACCCTCTCTGTAGCCAAATTACCCGTTCGGCCAAATGACTTTAGGCCAGATGCAGGGAATCCATTTTTTTGGAATGCGCATGCGAAACAAGCGACAAAAGAGAGCCAACGACAAAGCTTTGTTTTTGTCGGAGAAAATAATGACAAAGATCCGAAAAATTTTGTCAGCAACAAAAAAGAAGACAATCTTGTTGCTAACTTTTCATCCCGTTATTTTGCATTATTTCTAGAGGAAATTTCGGTTTTATGCTATCATAGTTTTTGCTGTTATGAAAATATTCGAGAATCAAACAATGATAACAAAAATAACACCGTATTTTCGGAAATATCAGTGCATGCAAGACAAAAGATTCTTGTCATATTGTGTTCGGGTTCTGATAAAGACGAATTTCGCGCCAACTCGACCAGCGGTTGGCAGCACCATCTCAGAATCGAATGAAACTTGGTGGGCATAAAGATATGGTATTTCTAAGCCACTCTGCATACTTCGTTTTTCAAAAATTGTCAAGAGTAACATTTGATGAGGGCCTAATTTTTTTCATGGATTTTTATAAATCGATGTAACTCTAAAATGACAAGACCTACAAAAAGTGTTGTATGGCGGACTGTCGTGAAATTCCCAGAAGTTTTTGGAAAAATATCCAAAAATAAAATACCGATTTCTACACTAAAAAAATTAGTTTTAAAAATCAAAATCGATATTACAAAAAACCTCATCTCAGAAATCGATGAAATTTTTCTGCAGATAGGTATTTTAATTATCTAACTTTTCTGGGAATAATGTTCCTGTGACATATTTAAGGAAAAAAAGTTTTTCTAACAAAAACTTTTTTCATGTCCATATTGAGTGAAAATTTATCAGCGTGTTTTATGCCTACAGCGCCAATTATAGGTTCAGCAGCCTATCATCAACCCACGACACATTTTGGAAGTATAAAAAAATGTTTAGGAAGCAATTTAGCATAATCTAACATTAATGTGGACCAACATTTGAAAAGGGCGTATATTTTCTTAGATTGCTTATATCAATGTTACACACAAATGACCTGATTTACAAAATTGTGATGTTTGATGGACTATTGTAAATTTGTCTGAACTATGAAGTCTGAAACATAAAAGAGCGTTTCGTTCACCGAGAAAATAAATAAATGAATGTAAAGATTAAAATTGGTTTAGCAAAAATAAAAATTGGAGGTCGATTTTTTTTATCAGATAAACATTTTGATTCCAAACGATGAAGCTCGGTAGGTAATTTCATTAGGGGGATTTCCGGTAAACGCACATTTAAAGAATAATAAATTTTCGCATAATTTTTTCTTCAATTTTATTTGTTTAATTTAATTTGTAAACTTAGTCGAACAATTCAAAGACTTTTGGGTCTTCATCTGAGTTGGAATATTTTTAGCCAGGATTTTATTATGAGCGATTGGTATAAAAGAATGAGGCTTTTGTGTGCCAATTATAGTTTTTGCTTTTTTGAATAGTTCATCAAAATTTTGTTGAGTACCGTCGTCGGGGGTGACAATGGGTCAAATGGGGGTGAGAATGGGTCACTGTTTCAACTACTTAGAATGCTTGCAGAATGGATGTATCTGAGGACAAGAAGACAAAAATATAAGAGACCTTTTTGAACGATTTTGCTCGCGGTGAGAACGATGACCCATTCTCACCCCCAGACCCATTGCCACCCCCGATGGCGATATTGCTCATTCGTGATATAACAGAAATGTAATATAGTGATATTTTTGTTTGATTGAAAACGTGCCCATTCGCCCATTCGTACAACTCCCTAGGAGTCTTGATAGTATTTCCATAATCTTTGGCAAGAGTTGCTCGTTTTTCCATTCGTTTGAGAGTGCCACCAATAGCTTCTCAAGGGCCTTTTCCGTGCGATGTTGTAAAAAAGTGCCATTCTGCTTCTAAGCCATGTTTTGAATTTAAATTACACAGACTTGCAAAGTTCCTTTTATTTTTATAATGTGCTGCAGCTCACCCAGACACAAAAGTAATTTTTGTAAAATCGATCGACTGTTTCAAAAAGTCAATTAATTTTGAAATGAATAAGTGAACAGCTTTTGTGTCATGGGTCATTACTTCTGATTAATAAAGCTAACGTTTTCTAATTAACCGTTTCTTTTAAAGTAAACTTCGAATGGATGTATTGTTGCCTGCGAATTATTCCAACCTTGAGCAGCATTTTGGATAATGAATGGATAATTTTCAGATAAATCTAACAGTACAAGTGTTTTGTTGTTTGCAAATAATGTCATAAGTTATAAGTTTATCAATTTTTTCAATAAAATACGATACAAAATCATCTACAGGCTTTATAACGGTTTCTAAATTACACCGTTCAGTGGTTAGCCTTTGCTGAAAAACAACATCTTCTTTTCCACTATTACAATTAAATATCACTTCAGTTTCGTTTCGGCAACGTTGCCCGTTTCCAAAGTAATTATTTTTTTGTAATGGTTTTTAAGTTACTTCGAAACAAAAAGTCAAATAAAACATAGGCCCTTTTCAAATGTTGGTCCACAATTATGTTAGATTATGCTAAATTGCTTCCCAAACAAATGTTTATACGTCCAAAATGTGTCGTTGGTTGATTATAGGCTGCTGAACCTATAATTGGCGCTGTAGGCATAAAACACGCTGATAAATTTTCACTCAATATGGACATGAAAAAAGTTTTTGTTAGAAAAACTTTTTTCCCTTAAATATGTCACAGGAACATTATTCCCAGAAAAGTTAGATAATTAAAATAGCTATCCGCAGAAAAAATTTCATCGATTTCTGAGATGAGGTTTTTTTGTAATATCGATTTTAATTTTTAAAACTAATTTTTTTCAGTGTAGAAATCGGTATTTTATTTTTGGATATTTTTCCAAAAAACTTCTGGGAATTTCACGACAGTCCGCCATACAACACTTTTTTGTAGGTCTTGTCATTTTAGAGTTACATCGATTTATAAAAAAAATCCATGAAAAAAAATTAGGCCCTCATCAAATGTTACTCTTGACAATTTTTGAAAAACTAAGTATGCAGAGTGGCTTAGAAATACCATATCTTTATGCCCACCAAGTTTCATTCGATTCTAAGATGGTGCTGCCAGCCCCATAGAAGGGTTGGCGCGAAATTCGTCTAAAGGTTTGTCGCTAGGTGCGTTTGTCAGTAACAAACTCTGTTGATGATAAAGAGAATATTGTTAGGCGTTGCTCGAATATTGATTCCCTGGCCAGATGTCATTCGGCCTAATGACTTTCGGCCAAATGACCCTTCTCCTGTACAATCAATATCATCTTAATATTAAGTTAATATGAGAGGGGTAGAAGCCAACGTACTCGTTACAGAAATTTATTATATCATAATAACATGTCGATATATTTTGGTTATAACCTAAAATGTTGCTTTGAATTGCCACGGAAAATTGTCCCAACGTACTTCAGAATTTAGTGAGAAACTTAAAATATTTTTTTTAAATACGGGAAATTCTTCGGGTTTTTGTACGAAATTTTTCAATATAGAAGATAATGGAAATCAGTACCGATCATCATTGCACTTTGGTGCAACTAGCACCCAAAAACAAGATATACACAGCACAACCCTAGTAGCACAATTCTGACTGATTTGGTTGCAGCCACTGTAATGTGACTCGATATGGTCGCACATAAGTCACAGTAACTTGTCTATGAAAAGTGTGCCTCTCGGGAACCGACGACGGTCATCGCATCATACGCGTCGCTTGCAGAGATTAACCGGACATAGGGAGCATAACACATTTTTTTTACATTCATCGTAGCATAAAGACGGTACATCATAGGAAAAAGGCAATAATAGATTAAGAGACAGTAAGCATTTCTTTTCAAACACATTCTACAAAAGCACATTACAGATTTCCGACAAGCTAGGTTATAGAAAACTTCAATAAAGATTTTCGTTTCGTAAAAACCAGTATTCTATTCCTATTTCAAACATTCCTAGTTCACTCCACTTCGGTTTGATTTGATCTGTTTTACAAGTCTAGTTAAAGTAGTTAGTTAAACTGTAAATTATCAAAACCCTATTTTAAAAACAAGGTAGAGAAAACCCCCTAATTAAGTTACATTTATAGATTTTTTTGTTTGTAATTTGCACGGTTTAGACTTCAGCACTTCCACGGAATTTCTATTGGAAATTCTTAGATGTTTCCAAAGTAAATTAGTCCATGTCACAATAGAAAAAAAATTCAAAATATTTGGCAATCATGGTTTTGCCTTATCTATTGCACGTTTCGATACCAGCCCTGTAGCTGCAACCTGCCAATGGCGATAGTAGCTAACCAGCCAGCCGTTCGGAAGTTATCGATTTCCTAGAAGTGGTTCCGGAAGAGTAGCGAAACAGGGACGGGGAATTATGACAAAATATTATGTAATTAATTTTCATAAGCGTTTTTGGCAGAGCTGGTTGGCTTCCTCGTTGACATGATTTTCAAGCGAAAATTCGCTTCAAAGAAACATGTTTGAGCAATCAACCTATCACAGTTGGCTAGGAACGTAATTTCACTGGAAAAATATTCATGAAATCGTTACTCAGAACTTTTTTTGATTAAACTTGTTTGTTCCACATCGTAGCAAACTCCAATGCAACTTTGTAACATAAATATTCCGCATAATATTTTGATGAAATTTGATTCAATCTTCCATATGCAACATCCACCAGCAGTTTTACATCTCAACCCCACCCCCCGAGCCATGTAATCCCTCTGTGTACACTTGGGGCTGCAAATGGACGAGCAACGCAAACAGGATAATCCAACCCACCGACATCCTCACCTTCCGGTTCCTCGTGCGACACAACCGCCGTCCATCCGTTCCGATCGAACATGGGACCGCATCATCATCGACACTGCTTGTGGGTGAGTAACAAATTGGGTAAATGGATATTAATTCGATCAGAGGTGAAAATCGATAGCCTTCCTCGATCCTCGTGAGATGGGGGGAAAATTTTATAACTTTGTACCATGACACGGTTGGATGAAAATTTCCCAGACTCTTTCGCTCGACGTGTCGCAAACTTGGTCCTTTTGCCACTGCCGCCGATGCTGACGACGACAGCTCGTACGGGTGTCATCTTTCGTCGATGGGCTTCGTTCGTTTGGAAGTCCTGATCGAGAAGTTTCACCTGCACTGCGGTTGCAGTAGCTATGTGTCTCGTATGATTGAGATTAAGTTCCAGACATCAAAATGTGATGTTTTTAGATGAATGGTAATTAATTATGCATGTTGTCGGCGGTGTGTAGATCACTAAATGCTTACGACCCTATTGGAAATTAACACGAGTTCCATACTTTAGAAATAAAAAAATGTTTTTCTATTTCTTACTTTAGTGGATTTTTTTTTAATTCATCGGCTATCTCCATAAACATTCAAATCAATTCCAAAAACTACTTTTAAGCTGCTTTTAAGATTACACCTCTTTCAGATAATATGTAAATAACATGGTTGACGATCATTTCCAACCTCTCGATAAGCGATTGCCCATCGTAATGACCGGTTTACGTCTTTTCTTGGTGCTTCGAAAAACAACATGCAATAAAACCATTATTCAAACTTCATTAGCATCAAAGCATTCAGAAACTAAAGAAAGCCCAACCACACAAAACGATGATTGAGCCATCCAAGCAATTGTACCTTCGCCCGCCTTGCCTCTCCCTTAATGCACTCCAATATGGGATAAGCCCGAGCGGCCCCGAGGACTATGGAGGCGTGTGCCAACATCATGGGCTATTTCATAATTTGCATGGAGATAAACATTTAGCTCCACTCTAATCATGTCACGAATTGCTCGGTCAAATTATCCACCCACTTGAAGAAGGGAGGGTGAAGAAAATGTTCAAGCACTTTCGATGATCTTCCGGCTTTTATTTTTTTTCTTTTCGGCTGGCCGCTTAACGTAACCGAACCCAACGAAGCAATGTTGGCTTTCAAACATCTGAAAGTCTTCTAAATGGAGCGAGGGTGAAATAAAGCCGCTTTTATTCCTTTTTTGCTCTTCTGTTGTACTCAGTGTTGGAAACAAAGTATTGAGGAAAACTTTTCCGCGGAGCCCCTTTGGCGTAATTAATTTTAAGTTGACTTTTATTTTCCTGTCATGCTCCATGAGAGCTTGATTCGAGTCTTTTGTCTTCTCTCCTCATTTTTTTTATAGATATCATATTCTTATTCCACTAAACTATGGTGCTGAGTTGATAGAAGCGGAGTAACATAATGAATTATGTTTGATTCTAAACATTATGATCGAGATTTTATTCAGGATGTTTAGTAAAGCATTGTTTATACCGGCATCACACAACTGGAACATTGCTATTTTTACTGTGAGGTCCTAAGTAAGGTGTGTCACTTATGCATTCGGATATCCATCTTATGGTTCAAGAAGGTTTGCACTGTGCGTAATTAAATATTCAAATATTTTTTAATTTGATAAGGAAATTTTTTTCATTAGAAAGTCTTCACCTGTCATAAGAGGAGTTCGTACTATCCAATAAATGGTATTAATTACGACTACCGTTGCACACTTCATGTGGTACACTTGACCCTATCAATATTGAATTTATTTTTTTAATCTTTATTAACGAGAATTTTAGCCCTAGGCAATATTGAACTAATTTCCTCTCCAAATTCGAATGAATTTCCATTGCAACTTGGCATAAATTATCTATGCAAAATCGAATGAATTCTTTTTGGAAATTCAGAAGAATTTTCTTTTTTCATTCGAATTTCTAGAGAAAATTCATTTATTTCCTTGGGAAATACGAATGAATTTCCATGGGAAATTCGAATGTATTTTAACGGGAAATTCGAATGAATTTACTTGGGAATTTCGAATGAATTTCCTTGGGAAATTCGAATGAATTTCCTTGGGAAATTCGAATGAATTTCCTTGGGAAATTCGAATGAATTTCCTTGGGAAATTCGAATGAATTTCCTTGGGAAATTCGAATGAATTTTCTTGGGAAATTCGAATGAATTTCCTTGGGAAATTCGAATGAATTTCCTTTGAAATTGAATTGAATTTCCTGGAAATTGAATGAATTTCCTTGGGAAATTCGAATGAATTTCATGGAAATTCGAATGAATTTCCTTGGAAATTCGAATGATTTTATTCCTTAGGAAATTCGAATGAATTTCAGGAAATTCGAATGAATTTCAAGGAAATTCGAATGAATTTCCTTGGGAAATTCAGAATGAATTTCCCAGGAAATTCGAATGAATTTCCTGGAAATTCGAATGAATTTCCTTGGGAAATTCAAATGAATTTCTTGGGAAATTCAAATGAATTTCCCATGGAAATTCATGAATTTCCCAAGGGAAATTCAATGAATTTCCCAAGGAAATTCAAATGAATTTCCTGGGAAATTCATTCGAATTTCCCAAGGAAATTCATGAATTTCCGAAATTCATTCGAATTTCCCAAGGAAATTCATCGAATTTTTCCCAGGAAATTCATTCGAATTTCCCAAGGAAATTCATTCGAATTTCCCAAGGAAATTCATTCGAATTTCCCAAGAAATTCATTCGAATTTCAAGGAAATTCATTCGAATTTCCCAAGGAAATTCATTCGAATTTCCCAAGGAAATTCATTCGAATTTCAAGAAATTCATTCGAATTTCCCAAGGAAATTCATTCGAATTTCCCAAGGAAATTCATTCGAATTTCCCATGAAATTCATTCGAATTTCTAGGAAATTCGTTTGAATTCCCCAAGGAAATTCATTTGAATTTCCCAAGGAAATTCATTTGAATTTCCCAAGGAAATTCATTTGAATTTCCCAAGGAAATTCATTTGAATTTCCCAAGGAAATTCATTCGAATTTCCCAAGGAAATTCATTCGAATTTCCCAAGGAAATTCATTCGAATTTCCCAAGGAAATTCATTCGAATTTCCCAAGGAAATTCATTCGAATTTCCCAAGGGAAATTCATTCGAATTTCCCAAGGGAAATTCATTCGAATTTCCCAAGGGAAATTCATTCGAATTTCCCAAGGGAAATTCATTCGAATTTCCCAAGGGAAATTCATTCGAATTTCCCAAGGGAAATTCATTCGAATTTCCCCAGGAAATTCATTCGAATTTCCCCAGGAAATTCATTCGAATTTCCCCAGGAAATTCATTCGAATTTCCCCAGGAAATTCATTCGAATTTCCCCAGGAAATTCATTCGAATTTCCCCAGGAAATTCATTCGAATTTCCCCAGGAAATTCATTCGAATTTCCCAAGGAAATTCAATCGAATTTCCTGAGGAAATTCATTCGAATTTTCCAAGGAAATTCATTCGAATTTCCCAAGGAAATTAATTTGAATTTCTCAAGGAAATTCATTTGAATTTCCCAAGGAAATTCATTCGAATTTCCCAAGGAAATTCATTCGAATTTCCCAATGAAATTCATTCGAATTTCCCAATGAAATTCATTCGAATTTCCCAATGAAATTCATTCGAATTTCCCAAGGAAATTCATTCGAATTTCCCAAGGAAATTCATTCGAATTTCCCAAGGAAATTCATTCGAATTTCCCAAGGAAATTCATTCGAATTTCCCAAGGAAATTCATTCGAATTTCCCAAGGAAATTCATTCGAATTTCCCAATGAAATTCATTCGAATTTCCCAAGGAAATTCATTCGAATTTCCCAAGGAAATTCATTCGAATTTTTCTTCCGAATTTCCCAAGGAAATTCATTCGAATTTCCCGTGGTAATTCATTCGAATTTCCCGTTAAAATTCATTCGAATTTTAAGGAAATTCATACGAATTTCCCAAGGAAATTCATTTCAATTTCCCAAGGAAATTCATTCGAATTTCCCAAGGAAATTCATTCGAATTTCCCAAGGAAATTCATTCGAATTTCCCAAGGAAATTCATTCGAATTTCCCAAGGAAATTCATTCGAATTTCCCAAGGAAATTCATCCGAATTTCCCAAGGAAATTCATCCGAATTTCCCAAGGAAATTCATCGGAATTTTCGAAGGCAATTCATTCGAATTTCCCAAGGAAATTCATTCGAATTTCAAGGAAATTCATTCGAATTTCCCCTGGAAATTCATTCGAATTTCCCCTGGAAATTCATTCGAATTTCCCCTGGAAATTCATTCGAATTTCCCCTGGAAATTCATTCGAATTTCCCCTGGAAATTCATTCGAATTTCCCCTGGAAATTCATTCGAATTTCCCGTGGAAATTCATTCGAATTTCCCGTGGAAATTCATTCGAATTTCCCGTGGAAATTCATTCGAATTTCCCAAGGAAATTCATTCGAATTTCCCAAGGAAATTCATTCGAATTTCCCAAGGAAATTCATTCGAATTTCCCAAGGAAATTCATTCGAATTTCCCAAGGAAATTCATTCGAATTTCCCAAGGAAATTCATTCGAATTTCCCAAGGAAATTCATTCGAATTTTCAAGGAAATTCATTCGAATTTCCCAAGGAAATTCATTCGAATTTCCCAAGGAAATTCATTCGAATTTCCCAAGGAAATTCATTCGAATTTCCCAAGGAAATTCATTCGAATTTCCCAAGGAAATTTATTCGAATTTCCCAAGGAAATTCATTCGAATTTCCCAAGGAAATTCATTCGAATTTCCCAAGGAAATTCATTCGAATTTTCCATTCGAATTTCTCAAGGAAATTCATTCGCCTTTCCCAAGGAAATTCATTCGAATTTCCCAAGGAAATTCATTCGAATTTCCCAAGGAAATTCATTCGAATTTCCCAAGGAAATTCATTCGAATTTCCCAAGGAAATTCATTCGAATTTCCCAAGGAAATTCATTCGAATTTCCCAAGGAAATTCATTCGAATTTCCCAAGGAAATTCATTTGAATTTCCCAAGGAAATTCATTTGAATTTCCCAGGGAAATTCATTCGAATTTCTCAAGGAAATTCATTCGAATTTCCCAAGGAAATTCATTCGAATTTCCCAAGGAAATTCATTCGAATTTCCCAAGGAAATTCATTCGAATTTCCCAAGGAAATTCATTCGAATTTCCCAAGGAAATTCATTCGAATTTCCCAAGGGAATTCATTCGAATTTCCCAAGGAAATTCATTCGAATTTCTCAAGGAAATGCATTCGAATTTCCCAAGGAAATTCATTCGAATTTCTCAAGGAAATGCATTCGAATTTTCAAAGAAAATTCATTCGAATTTCCTAAGGAAAATCATTCGAATTTCCCAAGGAAATTCATTCGAATTTCCCAAGGAAATTTATTCGAATTTCCCAAGGAAATTCATTCGAATTTCCCAAGGAAATTCATTCGAATTTCCCAAGGAAATTCATTCGAATTTCCCAAGGAAATTCATTCGAATTTCCAAAGGAAATTCATTTGAATTTCCCAAGGAAATTCGATCGAATTTCCCAAGAAAATTCATTCGAATTTCCCAAGAAAATTCATTCGAATTTTCCAAGGTAATTCATTCGAATTTCCCAAGGAAATTCATTCGAATTTCCAAGGAAATTCTTCCAAATTCCCAAGGAAATTCATTCGAATTTCCCAAGGAAATTCATGCGAATTTCCCAAGAAAATTCATTCGAATTTCCCAAGGAAATTCATTCAATTCCAGAGGAAATTCATTCGAATTTCCCAAGGAAATTCATTCGAATTTCCCAAGGAAATTCATTCGAATTTCCCAAGGAAATTCATTCGAATTTCCCAAGGAAATTCATTCGAATTTCCCAAGGAAATTCATTCGAATTTCCCAAGGAAATTCATTCGAATTTCCCAAGGAAATTCATTCGAATTTCCCAAGGAAATTCATTCGAATTTCTCAAGGAAATTCATTCGAATTTCCCATGGAAATTCATTCGAATTTCTCAAGGAAATTCATTCTAATTTCTCAAGGGAATTCTTCCAAAGGAAATTCATTCAAATTTCCCAAGGAAATTCATTCGAATTTCCCAAGGAAATTCATTCGAATTTCCCAAGGAAATTCATTCGAATTTCCCAAGGAAATTCATTTGAATTTCCCAAGGAAATTCATTCGAATTTCCCAAGGAAATTCATTCGAATTTCCCAAGGAAATTCATTCGAATTTCCCAAGGAAATTCATTCGAATTTCCCAAGGAAATTCATTCGAATTTCCCAAGGAAATTCATTCGAATTTCCCAAGGAAATTCATTCGAATTTCCCAAGGAAATTCATTCGAATTTCCCAAGGAAATTCATTCGAATTTCCCAAGGAAATTCATTCGAATTTCCCAAGGAAATTCATTCGAATTTCCCAAGGAAATTCATTCGAATTTCCCAAGGAAATTCATTCAATTTCCCAAGGAAATTCATTCGAATCTCCCAAGAAAATTCATTCGAATTTCCCAAGGAAATTCATTCGAATTTCCCAAGGAAATTCATTCGAATTTCCCAAGGAAATTCATTCGAATTTCCCAAGGAAATTCATTCGAATTTCCCGAAGAAATTCATTCGAATTTCCCAAGGAAATTCATTCGAATTTCCCAAGGAAATTCATTCGAATTTCCCAAGGAAATTCATTCGAATTTCCCAAGGAAATTCATTCGAATTTCCCAAGGAAATTCATTCGAATTTCCCAAGGAAATTCATTCGAATTTCCCAAGGAAATTCATTCGAATTTCCCAAGGAAATTCATTCGAATTTCCCAAGGAAATTCATTCGAATTTCCCAAGGAAATTCATTCCGAATTTCCAGGGGAAATTCATTCCGAATTTCCAAGGAAATTCATTCTGAATTTCCCAAGGAAATTCATCCGAATTTCCCAAGGAAGCTCATGGAACTTCATTCGAATTTCCCGAGGAAACTCATGGAAATTCATTCGAATTTCCCAAGGAAATTCATGCTAATGGCCCAGGGAAATTCATTCGAATTTTCCAAAGTAAGTTCATGCGAGTTTCCCAAGAAAATTCATTCGAATTTCCCAAGGAAATTCAGTCGAATTTCCCAAGGAAATTCATTCGAATTGCCCAAGGAAATTCATTCGAATTTCCCAAGGAAATTCATCTCAATTTCCCAAGGAAATTCATTCGAATTTCCCAAGGAAATTCATTCGAATTTCCCAAGAAATTCATTCGAATTTCCCAAGGAAATTCATTCGAATTTCCAAGGAAATTCATTCGAATTTCCAAGGAAATTCATCTGAATTTCCCAAGGAAATTCATTCGAATTTCCCAAGGAAATTCATTCGAATTTCCCAAGGAAATTCATTCGAATTTCCCAAGGAAATTCATTCTGAATTTCCCAAGGAAATTCATTCGAATTTCCCAAGGAAATTCATCTGAATTTCCAAGGAAATTCATTCAATTTCCCAAGGAAATTCATTCGAATTTCCCAAGGAAATTCATTCGAATTTCCAAAGGAAATTCATTCAATTTCCCAAGGAAATTCATTGGAATTTCGAATTCATTCAATTTCAGGAAATTCATTCGAATTTCCCAAGGAAATTCATTCGAATTTCCCAAGGAAATTCATTCGATTTCCCATG
Organism: Armigeres subalbatus; assembly: GCF_024139115.2. Taxonomy (NCBI): domain Eukaryota; kingdom Metazoa; phylum Arthropoda; class Insecta; order Diptera; family Culicidae; genus Armigeres; species Armigeres subalbatus. The sequence continues at coordinate 50,335,578 of NC_085140.1, read as the reverse complement.
AAATTCATTCGAATTTCCCAAGGAAATTCATTCGAATTTCCCAAGGAAATTCATTCAATTTCTGAAATTCATTCTCTCCCAAGGAAATTCATTCGAATTTCCCAAGGAAATTCATTCGATTTCTGAATTTCAAGGAAATTCATTCAATTTCAAGGAAATTCATTCAATTTCCCAAGGAAATTCATTCGAATTTCCCAAGGAAATTCATTCGAATTTCCCAAGGAAATTCATTCGAATTTCCCAAGGAAATTCATTCGAATTTCCCAAGGAAATTCATTCGATTTCCCAAGGAAATTCATCTGAATTTCCCAAGGAAATTCATTGAATTTCCCAAGGAAATTCATTCTTTCAAAATTTTCCCAAGAAATTCATTCGAATTTCAAGGAGTTCATACCTCGAATTCTCCCAAGAAATTCATTCGAATTTCCCAAGGAAATTCATTCAGAACTCAATTTCCCAATTCATTCGAATTCCCAGAAATTCATTCGAATTTCCCGAAATTCATTCGAATTTCCCAAGGAAATATTCTGATTCTTCCCAAAATTCATTCGAATTTCCTGGAAATTCAATGAATTTCCCAAGGAAATTCGAATGAATTTCTTGAAATTCGAATGAATTTCCCAAGGAAATTCAATGAATTTCTTGGGAAATTCATTCGAATTTCTGGAAATTCATTGAATTTCCCATGGGAAATTGAATGAATTTCTTGGAAATTCAAATGAATTCTGGGAAATTCAATGAATTTCCTGGGAAATTCAAATGAATTTCCTTGGGAAATTCAATGAATTTCCTTGGGAAATTCGAATGAATTTCCATGGAAATTCGAATGAATTTCCTTGGGAAATTGAATGAATTTCCTTGGGAAATTGAATGAATTTCCTTGGGAAATTGAATGAATTTCCTTGGGAAATTCGAATGAATTTCATGGGAAAATTCGAATGAATTTCCTTGGGAAATTCGAATGAATTTCCTAGGAAATTGAATGAATTTCCTTGGGAAATTGAATGAATTTCCTTTGGGAAATTCGAATGAATTTCCTTGGGAAATTGAAATGAATTTCCTTGGGAAATTGAATGAATTTCCTTGAAATTGAATGAATTTCCTTGGGAAATTCGAATGAATTTCATGGAAATTCGAATGAATTTCCTTGGGAAATTGAATGAATTTCCTTGGGAAATTGAATGAATTTCCTTGAAATTGAATGAATTTCCTTGGAAATTGAATGAATTTCCTTGGGAAATTCGAATGAATTTCCTTGGGAAATTGAATGAATTTCCTTGAAATTGAATGAATTTCCTTGGGAAATTGAATGAATTTCCTTGGGAAATTCGAATGAATTTCCTTGGGAAATTGAATGAATTTCATGGGAAATTGAATGAATTTCCTTGGGAAATTCGAATGAATTTCCTAGGGAAATTCGAATGAATTTCCTTGGGAAATTCGAATGAATTTCCTTGGGAAATTCGAATGAATTTCCTTGGGAAATTCGAATGAATTTCCTTGGGAAAGGCTAATTAATTTCATTGGAAAGGCGAATGAATTTCCTTGGGAAAGGCGAATGAATTTCCTTGGGAAAGGCGAATGAATTTCCTTGGGAAAGGCGAATGAATTTCCTTGGGACAGGCGAATGAATTTCCTTGGGGATTTCGAATGAATTTTATTTGGAAATTCGGATGAAATTGTGAAAATTGTTCGAAACTTCGCTGGTAATAACTGTGAAGATTATTAGTAATCAAAAAGCTACGAAACAGCATTGGTGAATATAATATTGATTAAGAAGAGTAATTTTGAATTTGATCAACATTTACTGGGCATGTTTCTAATTAATTTAATTCCTTTGAATAGGTAGCACACAGTCCGCAAATATTCCGGATGTGGCTTGTTTAGCCTTTGATAATATGAAATCTTTGAAATCCTATTACAAATGACAGTAAGTGCACGTGTTGGACGACGTACAATGTAATATTGGTATTAAGAGCTTTGAGTTAGACAACCAACTAGCTGACATCCTGTACTGCAGTTGAACATTTCGCTCTATCGATTAATTACTGAACCCGAGATAATCACCAGTTTCACGACCAGTCCTCGCGAAACTATCAAATGCAATCCCCCCGTCAGACGTCGTTGCATCGTAAGTTAGGTCATCTTAGTTGCAGTTTGCAGCCACCACTGATGCACACGGATCGTCATCAGCCAGGACGGTAGCGCTCACCCACACAGTACCCCGGTGCCGAAGAGGGCCTTAAGCAAGTGACTCCGCGCGGTACCTACCTTGACTAATTGAATTACCACTCAAACCGCTGCTCGACATTAATGACGATGGCTGCAGCTTATCTTCCATCTCGCGGAGACGCGTCGTCAGGCTCTGGGTGTGCAGAAACAGGAACAGGGTGCACGAGATCGCAATCAGGGCCACGAATTCCGCATATCTGAAATAGCAGAGAAAGGAACGGTTAATACTAATCATAATGGGTAAAAAACTAATAAGAATAATGAGGATGATTTTGATATAAGAGCGGGAATGGTGGACGGTGCCGCGATGCGAATTTGCATCCTATCGAGAGCACTCGGTAGATATTATGCTTCATGGCCTAACTAGTGCACTGCAGTGGGAGGCGATTGTTGCATCGAAACATGATTCCATTGCCATGTCTCTTCACCCCATTTTATCATGTTTCTTTTTTCCCAATGCATGCATAATTAAGAATAGACGGAAATTTGGATTATTACGCATTTCATTTAAGGTCACTCCTGACAGAATCCAAGTTTCAAAGTGCTCGTGTTTTCGGGGGCACACCACTCGATAAGGAAGCAACGCACAACTGTCATTTTTATTTTTTCACGCACGCACGCACGCAGCAAAGCTGAATCAACAAAAATGACAGTTGTTCGCCGCCTCCGTATCGAGTGGTGTGCCCCCGAAAACGCGAGCACTTTGAAACTTGGATTCTGTCAGGAGTGACCTTGAACACACGTAATAAAAGTATGAAATTGTATTTTGTGACAGGTACTACATGTTGCATCATAAAAAGTAAAAATCTTGATATCGGTTTATCGATAGAATCTCAATCTTTTGTGGATAAACATACATTACATATATTTGTTCCTAATAATCCAGTAGCTATTGCTATTATGAAATCTAGGTTGAATAAGCCAATTAGAGATGTTACATGCCCACCCATAGGATGAGAAAAGTATTTTAATATATTTAGAATCAGTTCTGTATGCTTAAAAAATTAAAAACAGTGAAACTTTATTACAATAAGAATGTCAGCAATTGTTGACTATACGAAACGAAAAGGAACTTCTGAACCAAACATAAACTTGTCTACATCTTTATTGACACCATTTGCTGCAATTCATTAATCTATTTAAATTTGTCTTTCCCGAGTTTACACTTTGCCATTTACCAACTCTACCTCATCGGGGTTGCATAAAAACACTCAATTAAAACAATTTCTCCGCCGGCTGGCGGTGGAAGAACTTGGTTAAAACTAGGCTTACACGGCATTTTTACCTCCCGTTGGCCAGCCATCCAGCCAGCTTCGCCGAGGAGGACGGCATTCCAATTAAAGTTTCAAATTGTGTTTCTTAATTTCATTACCTTACTGTTCAAAATGGGAAGCGAAACTTATTTGTCCCATCCTTCCGCCCAACCGGCAGTCCACCCGCACCTCGTGTCCGGCTGGTGCCTTTCCCAGCGCCAGCAGTAACCCAACAACTTCAGTTAATAGCTGCCTGCAACCGGATCGGCTCTGCTGTTCTAAATGCACCCGGGCGGGAAGAAAATCCTCATTTTCCAAACAGTTCCCGTGTCGTGTCTGTTCCGGCGCGGCGCGTCTGTTGGATCAGGTTCCAGCCGAGCGGAAGCATCACCACGAGCCGGCCGGATTTTTGAATGGCTGGGTGGCTGGCTGGCTCGCTGTCTAACGAAGTGAAATGACAGATTTTAATGAGTTTGGTTTCTGTTTTCTTACCATGCCGCCCACGGTTCCTATACAAGCTGCCGCCGACGGTGTGCTTGCTTCTTAGAATCAGTCATCAGATGAGTGTAAACACCACTGCTGATGATGCTTCTGCTGCCGCTGCTACTGGTGCAGTATAGTACATGCAAGATGCATTGCGAACCCGGCTCGGACTCAGCTGTGAAAAACCTCCCACTCGCGAACTGACTGGCGAAGGTTGAGAAGTTGTTACGCAAATAGGAGGCTGCTGGATCCATTCCGCGGAAGTACGATCTTGGCAGATGACTGTTACTTACGTCAGCGAAGAGTTCTGGATGCAGACAGAAGGGCACTCGGTCGGCATCAGTAGGCAGATGAAAGGGATGCAAATTCGCAACTTGGTTTTCTCGGGACGCGGGAGTGCAGCTGATGCTTGCCAGTTTTCTAAGGAAGTGGAAATTAGTTTGGGCTTTGAGATGCGGTTTGACCGCGATGCCGAGTTTTCTGCAGTATTAGGCGCTGTGTGAAATGTGTTCAGTTGTAGTTAATTTATTTTCTGTGTTAAATTTAAAATAAATTCAAACAGTATACAGTAGTACGATAGTACCCTCTGGTACTGAAATATGAATAAAAACCCAGAATAATCCACCTGGCGGTGGGGGGGGACCCTTGGAAAAAATGCGGATGAAAACAATGTTTTTTTAATAACTCCGGAACGCAATGACTGATTGACTATTTTGTACGAAAAATGGCCAAAGCACCATATTGTCCAGCAGATTGTATGCTCGGCCAATCTTGATATTTTTTCTCCATCTAATACATTCATTCTGATATAGAAATTACTTCGCGAGTTGTAAAAAAAGGAATTACTTAATAAAATGTTTCTGGATCCCCTTTACATATTCCCACAAAAAATCCATCATAAACTTTTCCTGGAAGAGCAGTTCTTGGTGGATTTTTTGGGAACGAACCTTGAGTAGTTTTTGAGGGAATTGTTTGAGTAATAAAAGATTGCATGCCGAAAAATACATTCCTGCTATTTAAAAATCAGTCAATTACAATTCATAGGGCAGTTTTCATAGTACACTGCTGGGAGAATTACTCAAATGAATTCCATAGAAATTTTTGAGGGGAATCAAAAAAGAATTTTTGGAAGAGTTCTTGAAAAAAATACTGGAGGAATAACCAAATAAATTTCTTTCATAATTTTTTAATTTTATTTTCAAGGAAATTCCTGAAAAAACTTTCGTAGAATTCCGGAACGATTTCCGGAGGAATTTTCGGGGAATTCATATTTATGGGAGTGGGTGACAGGTTAGAGTAATAAATGCTGGAAGAACTTTAGGAAGAATTCGTGGCAGAAATTCTCGGAGGAATTTTCGAAGGAACTTCCGAATGAATTCCCAAAGGAATTTTCGTAGGAATACCTGTTGTGCCTTCCCGAATATGTCATCTGCCGGAAGTCATTTAGCCAAAATAGACATACGGCCGAGAATATCATTCAGCCGAACAGGTAAATTCTGCCCAAAAAGAAATTCGGCCGAGTTGGTCATTTGGCCGAAAATGCGGTTAGGCTAAAATGGTCTTTTGGAAAGGAAAATCATTTGGCCGAATTTGACTAATGGCTGAAAATGTCGTTTATTCATTCGGCCGAAAAGTCGCTGAATTGGTTATTTGACCGCAAATGTCGAAACTGCTGTTTCTCCGAAACAGTCGTTTTACTGAAGTACCATTTAGTTGAAAATATCATTCTGGCTCATTACATTTTTGGTCTTATGGCCTGTTCAGCAAATGACGATAGTTTGCAGTAGCCATCGGGCATTAACGTTTTGGTGTTCAGATTAACTTCATGCTGCTGTGGCGGTTGTATACTATTTCGCCGAAAAACATTTCGAGGATTTTTTTTTCTGCTGTGTGACATTCCGCGGAATGTATCAACTCTCCGAAACACGTTTCGCGGAATGCACCTTTTTTCTGAAAGACATTTCGCGGAATGTACCTTTTCACCGAAAATCATTCCACGGAATGCCATTTGGCGGAATTCAATTAGAATAATTAGCATTGAAATATTTATGGATTTCAGCTTAATTACATGAAATCTGGGTTATATTTTTTGGATTGTGATTTAGTGCAATGAAAGAGGGTGATGCCTTCTTTGAATGACCGCAACCGGTCGTTATAACGCAAAGTGAGGGAGAATACCTTCTTCAAATGGACTCGTTCGTCGGTATAAAAAAAGAAAGGGTCGTCCCTTCTGTGAATTAACGCATCTGCCTGTAAAGGAGAAAGAAAATGCCTACTTTGAATGGATGCGTGAGATGGTCGGTTTGCAAACCCGAACTCGATTTGTAATTTTCATTTAAGCGGACCCGACCCAAACCCGGAATAATTTCTTTATCAAACCCGAACCCGACCCGTACCCCAGAACTTGCATTTGTAAACCCGTACTCGACCCAAACCCGACACAATTTAAGCCCGCACTAAAGTCTTGCCCGAAAATTCAAACAAGACATTTTCGGTTTGATTTTCAAATCGTTTTTTATTGTGTTTTATTTTTTTAAACCCGTACCCGACCCGGACCCGATATTGTACTAATTTTTCAAACCCGAACCCGTATAAGGCGAAATGAGATAATAACGTCTTTTTAAAAAACGCGTTTGCCCGGTATAAGGCGAAGGGAGGAGTAACGCCTTCTTTGAAAGAATGCATCTTCCCGGCATAAATCGAAAGCTGATAATGCCTTTTTTGAAAGAACTCGTCTTCTCGATACAAGGCGAAGGAAGGGGTAATGCCTCCTTTAAAAGGATGCATTTACTCGGTATAAGGCGAAAGGGGCTGATAATTCCTTCTTTAACAGAACCGGTATAAAGCGAAGGGAGGGGTAACGTCTTCTCTAAATGGATGCATTTGCCCGATATAAGGCGAAAGGAGTTGATAATTCCTCTTTTGAAAGCACGCGTCTGTCTGGTATAAGGCGAAGGTAGGAGTAACGCTTTCTTTAAATGAACGTATCTGTGCGATATAAGGCGAAAGGAGTTGGTAATGCCTTATTTGTATGGATACGTCTGCCAGTTAACAGGCCAAAGGACTAGAAAAAACGTTCTATAAAAGAACGAATCTACCCGGTATAAGACAAAGAAAAGGGTAATGCCTTTTTTAAATGGTAGAGTCTGTCCGGTCCAAGGCGAAGGGAGAATGTAATGTCATATTTAAATTAATACGTTTTTTCGGTATAAGTCGAAAGGAAGAAATAAAGGATTATTCATAAAAAGGTCTATCCGTAACAAGGTAAAGAGAGCACATACTCCCTTCATTATATCTGGCCTAGAGGCCTGGATATGAAAAACGCGGATAGAAAATATGACTCTGCCAACACTGCAGTCAATCTTCTTCATCAAAGAACAACACATTAAAGGACGAAATGTAGATAAAATCTCATAATCTGCTATTTATTGAGTCCACATAACATAACAATAGAATCCAATAAACAATACAATGTTATTTCATAATCTCTTAATGACTTGCATCTGTTATTGCAAACTAATGTAAAATGCATTCAAATTAGTTAACTTAAAAATGGCATAAAATCAATTTTAGCCGTTTTCAGTATTTGAGCCATCATATTGGCTGCTTGACAGGTTTCCTGCTCGATTGGCTGCTGTTTTTTGACGGTTCGATTGGCGGTACATACCTATCCGCGTTTATATTATTCAGGCCTCTAATCTGGCCCATCTGCCAGATATTATAAAGGATTTGTAAAGCGGCAATTGGAATTTTGAAAACTACTTGTACACAGTATAAAAATGTTACAGCATATATGATGTAACGAAAAGGATCCGTTCAATACTACTTATTTTTCCATCAGTAACAGTTTTTAAAATTACAGGTCGTCGTTACTATGGAGCTTGTATTCAATATTGCACACAAGAAAATGTTGGATGTAAAATTAAAGGCTACTTAACTAAAAAATATAGGTTTAAATATTTCTAAAGCGAGTAATTTTTAGAATTTCTAACTGTGTACATACACAGAAAAAATAATGAAAAGAAAACAGCGCGTAAAACTTGAGATGCGGAAATTTACGCTTTCCAACGCTGAAATGGTGCCCTTTCTACCAAGTTTGCTTACAACTTGCATGCAATATTGATGATTGACGTCAATTATTGTATACATTTGGGCTCTATCCCGCATGGAATTACGCTAATAATGGCGTTCCATTTATGTGCATGATTTTTAGCGTAAATTTCAGTGGATTTTTCTATCTGTGTATTCTGGGAGACCTTCCTTAGCCGTGTGCGAAGATGCGTGGCTGCCAAGCAAGAGTAGGCGAAAAGGTACAAACCGCCAAATCTTATTCCGCGAAATAGTTTTCGGCGAAATGTTATACAATCTGCTGTGGCAAATGCTAAAATAATTTTGACAATAACTGCTTCCAGACACTCAACTTTTATTTTTAAGCCATAATTTGTCTTTTATTGCTGTATCCAACGACTTGTTTATTAATTATCAACAAAATATATGTATGCTTCCATCCAAGCGTAAAGCTATTCTAAAGCTAATTTCATAAATAATAATTGAATTTCAATATTTGTTTACAGAGCATTGCGAAGTTCCTGTAAATATCAGCACGTTTAAAAGTTCCAATGTCTGCCTCAACTGCTCAGTTGTTGATATAAGCTGCTGGAATGCTTCTAATCTTCTGGTTCTCAAAATTATCAGTTTTAGTTTTTGGTGTAAAAACCTGATTATGTGATACATATACTGCCGCTAACCGCAAGTCGAGCACATCTGTATATGGACGCCCATATACAGATGTGCTCGACTTGCGGTTGGCGGCAGTATAGATTCCTCTATTTCCTCTTTTTCAATGAAATATGGAATAATCGTCAATGTCCTACAACTCAAACCCTGCCTTGGTCAGAAAGCATTACAATCTGAGTACTCTTAGCTGACGATCGTCACACTCACAGATGGCGCTCACTGCGAACACCATCTTCGCAGGGTTGCTGTTCGGCTTTCTTGCAACATGCGATGCCCATTGTACCCTCCCGGCTTAAGCTACCTTCTTGATACTGGATTCGCCGTGGAGCTGGGCGAATTCGTGTTTCATCCTTCGCCGCCACATACCGTCTTCCTGCACACCGCCAAAAAAACTCCGAGTGCTTGCAAGTTCTCCTCGAGCATGGTCCAAGTTTCATGTCCGTAGACGATCAGACGATCAAATCAGACGATCAACCAGGCATTGCAATATCATTTGAGCACATTTGACAAGGAACAAGGAACAAGCACATTATCATTTGAGCGTTTGATGCCAGCGTAGTCCGAGATTTGTTCGCGTTGCGAAGGCTACAACAAAAGCTGTGAAAAAATGTTCTTCCATGACGAACATTGCAATTTATTTACTGAGCGGATAGATAACTAAAATCAATATCCCATCTTTTCAACAGTATCATCAAATTTCAAATTTTAAATTTTGAATTTAAAATTTAAATCTTAAATTTTAAATTTTAAATTTTAAATTTTAAATTTAATTTTAGTATTTTAAATTCCGGAGGAACTCCTGGAGGAACTTACGGAGGAACTTGCGAGGGAATTCTTGGAGGAACTGACGGAGGAATTGCTGGAGGATTTTCCGGAGGAATTCCTAGAGGAACTTTCGGAGGAATTCCTACAGGAACTACCAGAGGAATTCCCAGAGGAACTACCGGAGGAATTCCTAGAGGAACTACCGGAGGCATTCCTAGAGGAACTTCCGGAGGAATTCCTAGAGAAACTTCCGGAGGAATTCCTAGTGGAACTTCCGGAGGAATTCCTAGTGGAACTTTCGGAGGAATTCCTAGCTGAACTTCCAGAGAAATTCCTGAGGAACTTCCGGAGGAATTACTGCAAATACTGGAGCAACTTCCGGAGGAATTCCTAGAGGATCTACCTGAGGAAATCTTTGAGGAACTTCTTGAGGAATTCCTGAAGGAACTTCCGGAGGAATTCCTGGAGAAACTTCTGGAAGAATTCCTGAAAGAAATCACGGCGAAACTCGTTAAGATGCCTCCTGCGATATTCCTCTAGGAGCTTCTGGGAGAAATCCGTGAAGAAGTTTCAGAAGAATCCCTGGAAAAACTTTCGGATGGAGTCCTGGAGGAACTTCCGGAGGAATTCCTGGAAAAAATCACGGTGAAACTACTTAAGAAACCTCCGGTGATATTCCTCTAGGAGCTTCCGGGAGAATTCCTGGCGGAACCTGCGGAAGAATTTCTAGAGGAACTTCCGGAGGAAATCCTAGACGAGCTTCCGGAAGTATTCCTGGAGGAACTTTCGGAGAAACTTCATTAGGAATTCCTGGAGGAGTCTCGGGGGAACTTTCGGGGAAATTTCTGAAAGAAACTTAGGAAGCAAATACTGGAGCAACTTCCGGAGGAATTCTTGGAGGATCTTTCGGAGGAGTTCCTGCAGAAACTTCCGGGGGAACTCTTGCGGGAACTTCAGAAATGCATAGAGGAATTTCCGGATGAATTTAATGGAGAAACTCCAAGAGGACTTCAGGATTTTCCGGTGAAACTTTTTGAGTAGCTTCCGGATATATTTGTAGAAGAACTTCCGGAGATATCCCCAGAATAACTTTCAAAGCAATTCCTGAAGCAGCTTTCAGAGCATTTCCAGGAGAAATTTAAGGATCAATTTGTGGAAGAATTTCGTAGAAGCATGAGATAAGCTCACGCCGACCTAAAAACAAAGATTAAAAATATAAAAATAAAAATTAAAATTAAAATTTTGAAATAAAAAAAATTAAAAATCATAAATTAAAATTGAAAAATTTGAAATTATAAACTATAAATATAAAAAATTCAAAATCAAGAAATTAGAATTTGATAATTTTGATGAAAGTATAGGATTGAGAATTCAAAATCAAGGGTTAGGCATTATTAGATCAAATGTAAAATTATTTCCTCTGAAAATGAGTTTCGGAAAATGAAAGAAAAAATCTGAACATCCCCAACCATGCTGCCGAAAGCAGGATTTATCCTTACCGGTTTTTATGTCGATTTTTCATTTACATCGAAAATATTACGTCAAAAACCGATTACATCGCTGTATTTTGAAGACGAAATATCGAGTAAACGTCGACTTTTAGTTACGTCATTCAGATGTAATAATACATTATATTTACGACGGCGATGATGTGCATCGAATTTTATGTGATATTACTTTTTATTTTTTACTGTGTATCGTAACCAGTGTTGTAAAATGTCATTTGCATTTGTTTGTATAATGGTAACACTGCTTCCCAGGCTGGTCCTGTCGCGCTCGGTTCCGCCCACAAGCATGTACTTTGTCTTTGATACATTCACCACCAGTCGAACTTTTGTTGTTTCGCGTTTCAGACGGGTGTTAAATTCTGCCCCCTTTGCTAATGTTCGGCCAACAATGTCCATGTTATCCGCGAAACAAATAAATTGACTGGATCTGTTGAAAATCGTACCCGGCTCTCCGCATCTCGACACCTTTTACGGCAATGTTGAACAACAGGCGCGGAAGTCCATCGCCTTGTCTTCGTGTCCAGCACGATTCGAACGAACTGGAGTGTTCGCCAGAAACTTTCCCACAGTTTTGCACACCATCAACCAACTTTGATCAGTCTGATAAGCTGTTCTAGTCCATAATTTTCCATAGCTCTGTGCGGTCTAGACTGTGGTATGCCGCCTTGAAATCAACGAACAGATGGTGCGTTGGAACCTGATATTCACGGCATTTTTGGAGGATTTGCCGTACAGTAAAGATCTGGTCCGTTGTCGAGAGACTGTCAACGAAGCCGACTTGATAACTTCCCACGAACTCATTCACTAATGGTGACAGATGACGGAAGATGATCTGGGATATCTCTTTGTAGGCGGCATTAAGAATGGTGATCGCTCGAATGTTCTCACACTCCAGCTTGTCGCCTTTCTTGTAGATGGGGCATATAACTCCTTTCTTCCACTCCTCCGGTAGCTGTTCAGTTTCCCAGATTCTGATAATCAGTTTGTGCTGGCAAGTGGCTAGCTTTTCCGGGCCCATCTTGATGAACTCAGCTCCAATACGATCCTTATCAACTGCTTTATTGGTCATTAGCTGTTGGATGGCATCCTTAACTTCCCTCCAGGCGTGGGGCTGGTTGACTTCTATCGTCCATACAACATCATCAATTTAATTTGGGTTCGATTGCCGCCCTAGTGAGAAAGAAATATTTCGTAGAGCGGAAAATTTGTCACTAATCCACTGTGTGTTGTTGTGCAAGTGTCTTGTCTAACGCTAGGTGTTAAGTATTCAGTCTGTACGACTTCTCGTCGAAGACGGTAGATCTGTCTTTATCAACGTGTACCACCCAAAAAAAAAAAGCCCAACGTCGAGGATAAAGTGTTTTGGATCAGACATGCGATGTGTGTTTGTTGCGGAACTCGGATATTGCCATCGATGACATGAACTCTCAGGTAGGAAGCAAAGACTGGAACGTATAGTCTGCGCTCCGTATCAAATGACAACGGGCGTTGAGGCATAAACTTTGCAGCTTCCATTGGAATGGTAGTCTGAAGCACTATCTTCCCGCGCAAGAATACGCAGAAGGCAACATGGAGATCACCTAACCAGAAAAACGGAGCATCAAATCGATCACGTTTTTCTGCTACCACGTCTGAAGATGTTTTTTTTAAATCGTTACTTACCCACGCTTTTCAAAACAATTCTTCATAATTAGGAATAGACAAACATTCAACAATCTTTTTGAATTTTAACATATCTCAGATTAACAACTTGAATACACTGTTGTTGTACTGTTGTCATCGTCATAATTTTGTTTAGCTACCAACGGGATATATAATATGAATTCGTCATTCAGGCATTCAATATTAATGTATAGTAATAAAACGATCAGATCGTAGTAAATCTAAAAGTCTCATCCATCTGATATACTAATTTTGCATATTAAACGTCTCTAACAACTGGTCTCAAGATTCGTTACGGTTGCAAGTTGCCGATATCGAGTGTATCCAACGCTCGCCTCTTTGCACCTACTTGAAAGGTGATGTCAAGCAGCGCGCTATCAGGTTTCAAAAGCTTGCCATGTTGTAGTTGTTTTTTTTGCAAAGACAGGCAGAAGATGGAACGGACTTCTTGACCATCTCAACTTCCCTTACCCTCCCTCCACAAGTAAAGGTGTCGAACGATACCACAGAGAAAGTCCCCGGTCCAGAGCAAGTGTAATTAAAACCGGATTAAATTAGTACGCGTCAGCTAGCAACGCGAATCAGTGCGTACTGCAGCAGATCAAATTCATTCACTTTTCCGTACCATATCAAGAGGAGTTTGTTTGAAGAGCGATGGTGATGGAGCAATTTTCGACAACGAATTACGAGATTGTAAACAATCATTGAAAGTGAAATCGATGCTGTGCCGTAATATTTAGAGGAAAAGTCTCTGTTAATGATTTCTTGAGTACCTATTGGTAGTGAACAGGAGTTTCCAGTGGATGAAATAAATATACCAACATTGTGTTCAAAAAAAAACAATTAAATTCAATGATAATGGAATTCAATAAAATGACAAACTAACATACTATATGTGTAATTACTGTTCATACATCACAATGTAATTAAAGTAACAACACGAATCGTGTTTCTGAATAATAATTGAATCGTTCGTCAATAGATGAGTTACTCCATCGTAGTTGGGAACCCACTCGGCAACCAACTAAATCAAGCATCTGCAAAGATGAGGCACCAGATAAACGTTAATCAATCTTCATTGCTCTCACCTGAGACGCCGTCGAGTAACATTTCTCCATTCCATTCATACCGAACCAACGGACTTCTTCGAACAACGTTAGACAAAACAGCTTGATTAGAGTGCAAATAATAGGTTCTTGCCCTGAGTGGCACGAGCCAGCAAGCAGTCGGCCGGCCGGCGGCGAACGTCATTGTTGAATCCGTTCCGAAGCCCGGTCTCTCGGTACGTTAAATTGTATGATTATGATAAGTAGTTGTTACCGGTGTAATGGCCGATTGGAGGGAAACACTTTTTTCTCAATCGACTTCAATCAACTCTCCGTTTCTTTCCTGGAGGGTTTCATACCACGAAGCCGAAGTCAATCATCGTTAACCATCGAGCAAACGTCCAAGACGACGGCCTTCTTTCACTCGTATCGTATTCTGGACCGACGATGATGGAGAAATGCTCGAGATTGATTTCTTTCTTGGCCGAAGCACACCGCAGCTCCCGGGAATCGAGTTTCCTATCGACATCGTAATTGATATCTTTTGTGCTGCCCTCAGAAGAACCCTTTCGCCATTACTCACTCGGCCCAGCGTGCACAGCCACCGTCGTCGTCATCGTCGTCTCTGTCGATGCGGGCAGGTCCTCAGGTGAGTTGCATTCACTTTCGTTACGGCCGGCGCGGCGATGCATTGCCAACGACGACGTCGGACGAGGGGACCAACGGCGGCGTTTGATCTACTTTAGATTGCCACAAATCACGTTGAGCCCCAGTTGTCGACGATGTTGGTTTTCCTCAGCCTACCGCAGATCTATGGGCGAGAGCCGCTGGATTTGGGTCAGTTTTGTTGCGCTGGAGAGACCCTCAAGAATGCAATGACCGCTGCTGCGCCTACCAGTGACGGTACCAAGCTAGTGAAACAACGAGCCGACACTTACCAACCAGTCACCCTTGGGCACCGGGAGATTGGACGAAGCCCGGGTGTTTACGTGCTTTTGCTGCGGTCATGGAAAACTAATCTGATCTGGTTGAAAGTGGGTGCCTACGTGTGGTTTAGTTTTTCTTCGGTGCGGTGGCTCCAAACGGAGACTGCGGTGGGTTAGGCCCGATGAAAAATCTAGACCAATCAATCTGAGCGGGATCGAATTACAGTCAGCAGAAGAAAATTGAAGGTGTCGTTACTTTCCAACCCAATTCTGTATGGCAGACTTGGTTTCCATTTACTTGGGGGTAGAGGGTGAAATAATAATGAGGTGCGTTGCTGGTTGAATTGAAGTCGGTATTGTGGAATTGGCGGTTAACCTGAGCATAGTTTTAGATCCAATTTGTAGTGAACCTGCCATTGAAATAATGATTTGATCACAGTAATTGTCTGAAGCTATTTTATTGTGCTACTTACGTTGAAACGCACGAGATGCCTAAAACTTTATTTATCTTGCTGATCATCTTTATAAACTTTTGATGTAGACCGTCAATTAATACCTGTTTTGATTGATAATAAGAACTTTCAATTTTTGACGTAAACTTCGTCTAAGGGGAAGTCTCGGATACAGGGTGCAAAATGAAAATTTCAAAATTGGGGCCGTAACGTTGATAGCACCTTTATCTTTCGATGGATTTTTAGGATTTATATATCAATCAATTCGCAAACTTTCCACTAATTTGCGAATTGTATTAAAACTATTGATTATCAACGTCAAACTATTGAAAATTTAAATTCCTTCACGCCCGGTAAAAAAATCAGAACCAACAAATCCCGTTCATGCATCCCCAACACGAACATCAGATTGAAGGTACGCACCCTTTGGCGCACCGCTTCATTTTCTCTGTGGATAAAAACAGCCGTCTCTTGCGTGCGCGCGTCATTTTCGATCGAAATTTCACGGCAAGCGAACCACTCCGCTAGAACGTGGATCGTCTACAATCGGTTCCAGAAACAATGACACGGTGGCGTTGGCGGAAGAAAAATTTTCGCTTCGGTGACGTGTATGGCGGTCATGGCAGCAGCAGCAGCGCGTCATTTACGGTCAAGATTTCACGAAACGTGTACCAGCAGACGTTCTCGATCTGTCAAAATAATACACGCCGGAGCCTAGCGGGAGCGTGCATAGCACGCCAGTGTATTTGCTGTGCACGCGCCCGCGTGTATTGGGTGTGCACCATTTTGTTTTGGCTCTGATCATTCTGGGGCCGCTACCGACATTTTTATATTTGAAAAAAATCCGTCTTCAACCAACTCTTGGAGGTTTTGAGAAGAACCGATTTATCGATTACGATTTACTAAAATTTTCAAGCAAATTCTATTGAGTGCAGCCGATGTTGATGACGACCGATTTACGATTTACCATTACAGATATGCTCTGTTTTTATCAACACGGTCCGTGAGTTCCAGTTGATAAAATCGGAACAGTGACAAAATCGGAATAATAAACCATTTTTTTAGCTAAAATTTTAGTAAAAATGATTTATTGCTGGGAAAATGTGAGATTTTCAAATTCTAACATTTTTAAATGCTGAGGGACTGTTCATAAACCACGTGAACATGCTAGTGGGAGGCAAGGGTTAGTGAAAAGACATAGGAAATGTATATTGATCATCAATGATGACTGGTTGAGGCTCCTGGCAAGTAAGGAATGCATCAAGGGCACGTCCATAAATGATGTTACGAAAAATTAACCATTTTCAATCCTTCCTCTATTTATTGTCCCACTTTCTGTATGAAATTTCTTATAAATTGATATCAGTATTCACACTTTTAGAAACCCTTTCTCTCCCACTAAAAGCATGACGTAATTTATGGACGTTACCTAAGATAAGGTGGCACCCGTTGATAACATAACAAAAAAATTGAAAATATTTGACCTCCTTAACCATTTCAGGACGGATGGGTCATATCCCATGTAACACGGTTAATCATATATAAGTCTACCAAATCTATTTATGCCAAATTTGAATGTCTGATATTTTGAAATGTCACTTCTTTATAACTCATATAAAACGAAAAAAGCGCAAGAGGTGGAGTCAATATAAAACTCTTTCAAGTTGCATTTGATGTATTTCATGGACATTATTATAACTTATTTAAAACTATATGAAAAACAAACACATTACTGTAGCTGCCATGGATGCTACATCTTTGGAACCTTGTAAATCATCTGTCATATGATAGATACCAAAAACAAATATGCAGCAATTGAAATGTCCACCATGGTTAATGATGGAAAGAAAAGGTAATGAATGTTCACTATCATCATACCGGTAATATGTATGCATATTTAAAAATTTTGGCTTGCGGTCTTGGATTTATGGTGAACATGAACATTTTAGATTTCAATTTTCCACGCGCCTCCAGGAAACTGCTATATAATCCTAAGAAAATTGAAAAAAATGTTGTTCACATTATGGCCATATTGGTTTACCAGTCTTTAGGTCTAGGGCTACCAAATATTTTTTTAAAGAGCATTGAACGAGTTGAGACTACATTTATACGGAAAAAGCAATTTTCCAATTGCAATTCGGTTTGGAAATTGTTTCCGCATAATTTTTGTCGCACGTTACAGTCAAACCTCCATGAGTCGATATTGAAGGGACCATCGACTCATGGAAATATCATTTTATGTGGAATAGGAAATCTTTGGAAATCTGTTTGAAGGGACCATCACAGTAACCCAGAAAATATTTTTTAATATGGGATAATTTGCTTCCATGAGTCGATATCGAGTCATAGAACATCGACTCATGGAGGTTTGACTGTATTAAGCTTTATTGATATATTAAATCCTACTTGCCTACCTGGCACAATATCATAAGAAAAAATGCGAACAAAATCACGTTGATAAGAAATGTGATATACACTATTTCCACAGAAAAATATATGTGTAAAATTTTTACTAAAATTGTTAAGGAATTATTCTTATGATGATAATGTTTTGACTGAAAATTGAATATTTATAAAATGTTGATGTTGCTTTACTTTTCCCCGAAATGTATCCAAAGACTCCTGTAGAAACAGTTGAAATTTCTTGAGTAATAGATTATTCCTGTGTTGAGTTCTATTCCCTCAAAATTAAAAAAAAAAAAACAAAAAAAAATTAGCTATCACAAAGCAAAATTGGAGACGTTGTTAGTTTGTTTTTTATATTATTTGTTGTAGTTTCTATAAAAATAACTACTTAAATGTCTTCTTTCAAGATTTTTGGTTTTGTGTTTTCCTTCATAGGGGTCGTACACTTATTACGTAAGCAATTTTTCTGGTTTTTTCGACCCCCCCTCCCCCCATGTAAGATTTGTTTCATACAAATGAATTTTTATTTATATGGAGCGTAAGATATTGACCGACCCCCCCTCCCCCCATAAGTGCTTACGTAATATGTGTACGGCCCCATAGGTTTACAAAATGTTTACATACTGCAAATAGCACATGCTCACTTTAAACAGATACATTTTTTAAAAGGCAGCAATTTCCCATTATGAGGTTTGTTTTTCTTAGACGACTTCCTGGCTCTTTTCTGTTGCATGCAAAACTATTCACATGAGAAAATATTGTATGCATATTTTGTGATCAAATATCCGTTTCCATTGAACCAAGAAAGATTGCCACCTCGATAATTAGGGGAAACCGAGAAATGTTGAACGGCTAATTTTGTCGCCTATTGTTGAACACCACTAAGAAATGCACGTGCGTTTTTTATTGTCTCAGGAATACATTTATTTAAATCATGCTGACATATAGATTAACTAATATTATATCAACCATAATACATATTAATAACTGTTGCTCTTCACCGATACATTTATTTCAAATCTCAAATGGTTGTATTAAAAAAGTTCAAACTTGATTAGATTCATACTGTTATATTAGAAACATATATTACTATCGTGTTTATTTAATTTTTTGAATTAAAACACTGTGGATAATGCTATGTGAGGAATTGAATGATTATGGTTTCTAACTTCAGTTTTTCTTTTCTAAATTAACATTTTCCAATTGATGGTAGCCCTATTAATGCCTGCTGTTTTTTAATCCTTGTGTTTTATATAAGTATATTAAGCAACAGATAAGAACACTGAATTATACCTCGCTGTGATTGAACGGTATTAGATAAGTTATTCGGTAACAATAACAAATCGTAGTTGGAAAATTTTGCATTTTAATTTAATTTCTGTTCGTTCACGGTAATAAAGTTTGGATAATATTTTCTGAGTAAAGTAAAGTAAAGTAAAGTAAAGTAAAGTTTTCGAAGACGGTAAGTGAATACGTGTAATGCTTTTGTTGATAAGTGTAAATAACAATAATTCAGGTGAGAATCGGATAACACGGATAATGCATTTCGAAGATTATTTTACCAGGATTGTAATCAAGGCGGATATCATCTGGAAAACTCGATTGGTTGGCGTATTTTCAAGGAGAGTGATGTGCTTTAGAATTTCGGAACTGGTCATTTGACGAATTGGGTGAACCAGTGCTCCGGATCATAGTGTATAAAATAAAAGTGCTTAGAATTTAAACGAACTCAGTATTACTTAACATGCCAATTATAACTATAAAGTTAATTGTTAAAAGACACCTTCGTTTCCAATCTTTTATTCTAAATAAACGAATATAAACCAATAAATTTTAACCTTCAACCATTCTGACGTTTCGTTCTAATCGTCTGTTGCAAATGGGTTCCAATATTACTGAGCAATAACAAAACATATTGTTTGTTATGGTTTCATTGAGTTTTAATTCGGTTGGAAATGTGAATGACTGAAACCAAATGTTTTTATTAGGTGTTTGGAAAGAATTGAGTATAACATTGAAATGTGAAACATTGGGAAGAGAGAGAGAGCTGAAGAGAGCTAGATCCCCACTTTCTTCAGCAAAAATGTTCATCAGGATGTCAGCTACCCAGGAAAAATATTGGAGGTCAAGTTTGACTATATCCTCAAGACCTAGATATCCAAAACCTTAGGAAGATTTTGCTTCTGACCGCTTGCAGATGAATCTGAAATATTTGGATCCTATACTAATAAAATCTGAACACTCAATCATGTTTAGTCATGTTGATCGTTGAGACAGTGATCAGTTTTCTGGAGTACGAGAAGCTTAAGGTTCCCCAAAACGTTCTCGAATTCAGCCCACTGTATCTACCGAATCAACCAAGGCTTATGCAAAATCTTCATCATCGGTATATACCCAGTCCAGTCCAATAGACACATGCGCACCAGTTTTCTCAATGATGTTCAAGGTATTCCAAAACGTTCCCAAGTTCAACCCAAAGTATTTACCGGACAACCAAGGCTTCTTGCAATGTCCTCAACATCGATATATACCCAACCTGATTCAATAAGCATTTGCGCACCATGCAAACTCAATTCTCTTGAATTCGAGTACTCCAAAACATTCTCGAGTTTAGCTCATGGTATTTACCAGGTCAATCAATAATATATCCAAAAGGAATAATGAAGGCTCAATCAATACGAGGTGTTCACGGTTAGATCCGGTCCAGTCTAGAATATTTTCGGTTGGGAAACATTCTAGATTCTCTGGGCATAGCGTTCCCTTCGTACTGAAGTATATTGTAACGCGAAATCGATTAATTACACTTTAGCGTGTATGCAAGTTTGACGGGTCTGCGCTGCGCGCAACACTGTCTGAGTTTTGTTTATAACAATAAACGAACCAACAGGTTTTTTTTCCAATCGATCACTCGACTTATTCGGTTTAGTTTATTTCATCTCTAGTGAAGAAATCCCGATTATCAGGTGTTGTACTCTAGTACATTTTAGTGGCGGCGAGGGAAAACTTTTTGATTATTGTGCGGCAGCTGCGAAGTTAGTGAAAATCATCTACCGTCGGAACTGAATCGCATCCAATATTGTTGGTTCCGGAAGATAAAGTGAAGTGTATCATCGTTCGGCACAGTGGGGGCTTTGTGCGGCAAAGGTCGATTTTATTGAAGCACGGCCGTTCCTCAGTTCCACCGGAAATTTGGTTGTTTCGTGGTGAGATTAGCCGATTCATCGGGTGAGTAGCACAATTTTGGTCCACGTTGGCGTTTAATGTTTACTTTTCGCTATTGCCAAATATTAAGTGCGTGATGAATTTAACTATTTAATTGTTTTATGAAAAGTTGCGCAATCAATACAGAAGAAAAGTGTGGCGCGTTTTTACAATTTTTATTCATTTTGGAGAACAGTGAGCGAACAATAATGCTTTTTGGCTTTATTTAATTTTACAAAGGGAATAGAACACAATAAGAAAACAATATAATAATAATCCTGATTGTTTGTCAGTGAAAGCATTGAATGTAATTATTATTTTGATTGATTGTCAGTGAAGATATTGTAATTATTGAATTATTTGCAATTTTTGTTGTATATTGGTTTAAAATACTGTGTATCGTTTTTTGCTTAGATTCTGGCAAGTATGTCGATTGTGGTAGCCCCAAACATTGAGCCTGCGAGCCTGCGGGCAGCAGGGACCATGTCCAAGGGCTTGACGACCCCTCCCCAGCCGTCTGTGAGTCAGGGGGTTCTGCCTAGGAGGTGGTGGGGTTAACAGGGGGCGCTGTTAATTCCCTCCCAAAACCACATATCCGCAAGCAAACCTTATCAAGCGACCGTGTGCCGCTTAAAGCATACAAGCCCCTAACCCCGAATCCCAAGGTGTCAGGCGACCCGTGCCGAAGGGATGAATGGCCTGGGGGGTGAAACAATTAGCCAGGTCGTTAACGGAGCCTGTGGAGGTTCCACAGAGTGAGGGCTGCTTCGGCGGCAAGCGGGTGGCAGTGGGTGGTACCCACACACCCCCAAGTGGTGCACATGTGGTGCAAGCGAATGGGAGTTGGGGGTATTACTCGTAATACCCCCACAGAATGAGGGACCGAGTGTATGGGTGAGCACACAAGTAAGTCTCGCATGGTACGCATGGTCGGTAGTGTTAGAATGACTGAAGTCTGGTGAGGCCTGGCAGGAGTGTCGGGGGGCAGATACCTCTGCGGCACCTCAGAAGTAGGGGACACGAAAGTCTCGCTGCGTCTGGCAGGAGTGTCGGGGGGTTGATGCTTCTGCGGCACCTCAGAAATCGGAGACATGTAAGGTAGTGGTGCGACCCCGTTCCAGGATGGGAGACCACCACACTGGCTGAGGACTACCTGGGCCTCAGAAACGTCAATGGGTGGGTGCTACCGGCATAGTACCTAATGGGGACCTATTGGCAGTGTCAAAGCCTGGGTAGGTGAGTGTTAGGCACGTCTGACGTGCCGGGTGTTCCACGCCCAAACGATGCACAGGAGGTGCACAGAGTGGATAAAAATGGGAGATGGGGTATTACAACCCCACTGAGTGAGTGACTGAATGTCAAAGAGAGTGGTGCACAAGTGGTGCAAGCGATCGGGACTGAATGTATGAGCGGGCACACAAGTCAGACTCGCATGGTACGTATGGTCAGAGTGGCTGCTTAGGCAGTAGTGTGATCCGGCTGTCAGGGACGGAATGAGTGAAGTCTCGCTAGGCCTGGCAGGAGGGTCGGGGGGGAGATACCTCTGCGGCGCCTCAGAAGTAGGGGACACGAAAGTCTCGCTATGACTGGCAGGAGTGTCGGGGGGTTGATGCCTCTGCGACACCTCAGAAATAGGGAGACATGAAAGGGTCTGCCTCGTAGCTGAGGTAGGAGCAGCATAGGAGCCACCAACCTAGGGTCGCCTCCGGCTTGGTAGACAAGTGGTGCCACCCTGTTGCAGGACAGGGTGAACACCACACTGAGTGAGACTGTCTATGTTGTGAGATGGCGGCATGGGGTACTCCCTGCAGGGTACTTATAAATTGGTCCTTGCAGTCATTCAAGCGGCATAGGCAGGTGAGTGTTGGGGCACATGTGGTGCCAGTGTGTATTGTGCAAATGTGTTGCATGGGGAGTGTCGAAGAGTTGAGGCGCATACGTGCACTTGTGTACGTCATGGAGGGGCGCAATGCCCAATAGTCATCCCCGAAGTATTGCTTAATTGCGGGCCGGGGAATGACTGGAGAGGAAGGAGTTGGTTTTAGTGGGTCGGGAGTGGTGATCCCATCCCCACACTACCTGGGTTCGCCTCCCCAGGTGTCTGTTTGCAGATTTCCATTAACAAAAAAAAAAAAAAAAACATTGAGCCTTACCGTAAGGGCCAAACTTTTGCCAATTGGATCAAGCGTCTAGCGGTACATTTGCGGGTGAACAAAGTCAACGATGCGGACAAAAAGGACCAAATGTTCATGTAGGGAGACTTGAATAAATTTTAAATTTTTCCCATACAAATTTCCATATAAACATAATTTGACTTCGCGCCACCCCTAAATGGTCACCGAATTGCCTGAAATTTTGCCAGGACTCCTATATTATCAAAATGATGCTAATAGACATTACGAGTTGGAATTTTCGAACATTTTTGAAATTTGAACTGCCCTAATCGACACCCTTGCAGCTGCATCCAGTACTGGTAGCTTGGCTGAGCGATTAACACGATTGAGGTGTCACAATATATGTAATGTATGCATGTTTCCTCTATAAACAAAATAAGTAATCCATGTTTATTAAATGTATTTATTGAACACCTTACTATACAGATGGATATTGATAGTGGCTTTTCGGTAACAGTTATGGGAAAAAATATGTTCAATTCTAAGTTCAACCTTCCTTTATCAAAAAGTTTGAAGCATTTGATAGTGGTTAATGGTACCAGGTTAAAGATTGCTGGCGAAGTGGAGGTATTGGTTGAATTCAATGGCAAGAAGGCTCGATTAAACATGTTGATACTTGATTGCGATTACCAGTTTATTCCATTGCTGGGAAGAACATGGTTGGATGAATTTTTTCCCAACTGGAGAAATTTTTTTGGTAATTCTATGCCAGTGAACAATTTATTGGACAAATCAAATGATGCACTAATTGCAGAAATAAAGTTGAAGTTTGCTGATGTGTTTGTCAAAAACTTCTCAGTCCCGATTAAAAATTTTGAAGCTGACCTGGTTTTAAAAAGTGATGTTTCGATTTTTAGGAAAGCATACGACGTTCCCTATCGTCTAAGGGAGAAAGTTTGAAAATACTTAGACAAATTAGAAGCTGAAAAAGTAATTACTCCTATTCAAATCAGTGAGTGGGCATCTCCTGTAGTTGTTGTCATGAAGAAAAACAACGATATAAGGCTTGTAATTGACTGCAAGGTTTCTATTAACAAAGTTATCATACCAAATACCTATCCTTTGCCTGTTGCTCAGGATCTTTTTGCTAGATTGGCAGGGTGTAAAATATTATGTGCGTTAGATTTGGAAGGCGCGTACACACAGCTCTCCTTATCTAAACGATCAAGAAAATTTATGGTGATTAACACAATTAAAGGACTTTTTACCTATAATAGATTGCCTCAGGGGGCTTCCTCGAGTGCATCTATTTTTCAGCAAATTATGGATCAAGTATTACATGGTATGGATAACGTTTGCGTCTATTTGGATGATGTCCTTATTGCAGGAAAAGATTTGCAGGATTGTTTAAAAAAACTTCATATGGTTTTAGATAGATTGTCTAAAGTAAACATCAAAGTCAATTGGGATAAGTGCAAACTGTTTGTAGCTGAACTGGAGTATCTGGGTCATATAATTAGCGAAAAAGGGTTAACTCCTTGCCCTAGTGAAATTTCAACTATAAAGGAAGCCAAAATTCCAACAAATGTGACAGAACTTAAATCATATTTAGGTCTTATTAACTATTATAATAAATTCATTCCAAATTTGTCTTCAAAATTGTATCATTTTTACAATTCGTTGAAGAGCAATGTAAAATTTGAATGGGATTCCAATTGCAATACTGCTTTTGAAAATTCAAAGCAATTGTTGCTAAAAACGTTTTTTTTTTGGAATTTTATGACCCGGAGAAACCAATCATTGTAGTTACTGACGCATCTGGCTCTGGTCTGCCAAAATGGGTAATGCGGATTTTTGTTCGCTATTCCCATTAGAAATTTCAGTACCCAAAGAATATGATCAAGAATTTGTGAAAAGTATAAATTTTGGGAATAACCTGTTGATTTTCTGGCGATTGCTAAAGAGACAAATAAGAATAAATTTTTGCAGGAAGTTATATATTTTATGCGGCATGGTTGGCCTGACCGAATTAATAAACGTTTTGTTAATATTTTTTTTCGAATCAGCGATATTTGGAAATCATGGATGAGTGTTTACTCTTCCAAGATCGAGTAGTTATACCACAGAGTTCGCAAAGCGAGATTTTGAAACTTTTACATGGCAACCATGCTGGTGTCGTTGAAATGAAAAGATTGGCAAGGCGTGCTGTAAAGGTAAAGGTACTAATTGTGATGCGGTTTTATCAAAACTTGTTCAACTTTTTGCTCGTTTTGGATTGCCAGATGTTCTAGTGTCCGACAATGGTCCTGCTTTCAGCTCGCATTCTTTCAAAAGGGTTTCTTGAGAGACAAGGGATAAAAGTACTAAACAGTCCTCCATATAATCCGGCTAGTAATGGTCAGGCGGAGAGGCTGGTAAGAACTGTGAAAGACGTTCTAAAGAAGTTCTTGTTGGAACCAGGAATGTTAGAGTTGAGTATGGAAGATCAGATAAATCTGTTTTTATTCAACTATAAAAATGGTAACATGACGATGGAGGGAAGTTTTCCTTCTGAAAAAGTCTTTGCTTATACACCTAAGATGTTAATCGATTTGGTTAACCCTAAAAAGCATTATAAGCAGATGCTTGTACCACATTCCCCTGATGATGAATTAAAAACTAGTCGTAATAACAAGGATCATCTACCAGATCCTTTAGATGAACTGATGCCTGGGGACATCGTCTGGTACAAGCATAACAAGCCACATGTACGTGAAAAGTGGATAAAAGCATCGTTTCTAAGACGTTTTTCTAAAAACTTATTACAGATCATGGTTGGAAACGAGGCGACAACCACCGTCCATCCCACTCAAATCAGAGTCGCTAAGGATGGACGCGGCACATCGGGCGTGCCAAGGCGAGCGATGCGTGTTGTCGAGGATGGTTGGCCGCTACCGACTGACGACGACACTCCTGGTTCTGGTCGGCCGCTTCCGACTACCGTTGAACCCGCGATGGCACCCTTACCCCTAGAAGAGAACGATGTCTGGCAGTTACCAGATCCGAGCGCGAGGCAGACCCCAGCGCTATCAGAAGAAAGTGAAATAATAAGAAGTAGAAGTAGGAAAAGAAAATTTCCGTCAGAGCCGGTAGAGCTTTCTGGCCTACCTAGGCGATCAAAAAGAGCTAGGAAACCTAGAATAGAAAGTGAATTTGAATATTTTTAAGTTTTGAATTTTTGTTCTTTCGGATAAAAGCCTTTCTTAAAGGAGGAAGAGCTGAAGTATATTGTAACGCAAAATCGATTAATTACACTTTAGCGTGTATGCAAGTTTGACAGGTCTGCGCTGCGCGCAACACTGTCTGAGTTTTGTTTATAACAATAAACGGACCAACAGGTCTTTTCCAATCGATCACTCGACATAGACGGTTTAGTTTATTTCATCTCTAGTGAGAAATCCCGATTATCAGGTGTTGTACTCTATAGTACATTTTATGTACTTGCCTCACAAGATACATACTCATGCAATGGCGGGCACAGAAAAGCTTTCAATTAATAGCTGAAGAAATGCTAATAGAATACTAAGTTGAAAAGCCCCCCAAGTTCCTGTTGGAATGTAGAGCCATAGCAAAAGAAGGAGATGTCCAAGGTCCTCCAAAATGATCTTGAGTTAAGATCAAGGCATCTATCAGATGCACAATAACTAATGAGGTGTTTGTATCGAGCAATTTAGCTGCGGACTTTTTTGTGGACTTGGATGATTACATAAAACAATACGACTTCCAGAATATTTTTGCCAACCGTAAAAGCCTGTAATGACTAGTACAAGTGATGATTGAAGTCATATAAGCTAAATGGACTCACTGGGATATCATATCTAACATCATTCATAAGTTGGATCATTGGATAGGTCAAAGTCGTTTTGAAAATTCGGTATTGAAATAATCTGAGATCCATGAAGTTTTGAAGAGATGCAATACAGTCGGTATTGATATGTGGAACAGAAATTCTTGGAAAATTCTTTGAAAAGACTGTCAAAGTAACCGTGTAAATGTTTTAGTATGGCATCATTTGTCTCAACGATTTGATATCGAGTCTAAGAACATCATTTTTGGACGTATTTCCTAATGCATTCGAGGATATGTACTCCAGAACAGTTTGGACGGCCTCGAACATCCGAGAAAGTATCTCAATTATTTTTCAGTTATATCAGAACACCAGATAACAATGTAATCCTTCGTCCTGAAGTAATAAAGTACAAACAAACCCGCATATTGTCTCTTTTCTTTCGATGGGGGAAGTCGTTGAAGAGAAACCCTGTCTTGTTAGTTACGGTTAGTTAGAGCTTGAAATACTATAAATATAACATTTGGCCAGACACTAACCCAAGTTATTTGATTTTAAAAGCTAAATCTTAAAAAAAAATGATTGAATTTTCTTGTTGATAAAAACTGAATAATTTTGTTGACGAAATCGGAGCGTGACAAAATCGGAACATGATAAAATCGGAGCATATCTGTACTATTTACGCTTCTTGAAACCTCGTTAAGAATTTACAACTATTAACTAGACATTTTCACTTGAGTGAAAACTAAATATCTGATACTTGCGACTAACTTTCTCTTTCAATCAATAACTGAGTGACTCGCGCTCGAGAAAGCAGCTTTCTTATATTCAATAATGTACTCAGAAAATATGTTTTCTTATTTTCAATAATGCGTATTTATAATTCATATCAGCAACTAAACGATTATCAGAATCTAACGAGAAAATTTAACTTTCTTACGATGAATGGCAATAGACATTACTTACCGCGGCGAATAAATTGTCTGCCGCACCATAACGGCCATCACAGATGCTGTTGGGATCGATAACGATGTTCATTTCATTTTCATTTATTCAGTTTATATCTAAACAGCTAACATTTTATCATCAATTTAATGCCACAATACACGGTTCGAGGCCGCATCACTCCATCCTCGAATGCGCCACACGCTCGCCAAGTCGTTTTGTACCGGGTCTGCCCACCTCGATCATTGCGCTCCACGCCGTCTCGTACATGACGGATCGGGAGTTAACACCATCTTCGCAGGGTTGCTGTCCGGCATTCTTGCAACATGTCCTGCCTATCGTACCCTTCCTGCTTTAGCTACCTTCTGGATACTGGCTTCGCCGTAGAGCTGGGCGAGCTCGTGGTTCATTCTTCGCCACCACACACCGTTCTCTTGCACACCGCCAAAGATGGTCCTAAGCGCCCGTCTCTCGAACACTCCCAGTGCTTGCAAGTCCTCCTCGAGCATTGTCCATGTTTCATGTCCGTAGAGGACTACCGGCACATGACACATTTGGTGCGATGGCGAATCTTTTTTGACAGCAGTTTCTTCTGGATACCGTAGCAGGCCCGACTTCCACAGATGATACGCCTGCGTATTTTACGACTTACATTGTTATCAGCTGTTAGCAAGGATCCAAGGTAGACGAATTCCTCGGCCACCTGGAAGGTATCCCCGTCTATCGTAATACTTAGAGTTTCCATCCCGGGACATCCCGGGACGAAAAATCCCGGGATTTGGGAAAATTCGGGATTTCCCGATTCCCGGGATATTATTTTTAAATCCCGAAAATCCCGGGATACCCGGGACAAAAAATACTGTTTCATTTCCGGTTCACAAACACAGTGTAATTTTTCTTCTTACAAAAGTTATTTGTTTTGAATGCGAAACCAAACTTAGGTGATAAACCCATATTATACTTTTAAACCTCCCATCAGACATGATTTTTTTCTAAGTTCGTTTATTTGGTAGGCTCAGGCATCATGTTATCATTAAATTAGTAAGAGAGGAACAGACATGAAAACATCGGAGATAGTTGATAGAACACCTTCACAAAAATATTAGATTCCACTAACGACATTAATTAATTAACGACAAGTATCTACAGTACAAGATCAGCTACATTTATTTGGCGCCTGCTTCCTACCTATCTCCCGTCTACAGCGAGGTTGTGTACACTAGCTGATATTCGCCTTGCTAATCTCCTCGCGTCGCCCAACATTGAGTCAGTCTTCCTAAGCTTCTTTACTCCAAAACAATTCTTGATCCAATTCATGTCCTTCCAATCGACGTTCGTACAACAAATGTATCAGCACATGCGCAAGTACAAGTGGTCCGACCCCGATGTTCTGCCCAATTTTTTTCGTGTATCGCTTCGATCAAAATCAACTCTGGTCAACAGGCCGCAATCAATTTGTCCAATTCTCGGCTTCTGTCAAAATTGTATACCAACTTTGATCGCGTAATCTATTAACCCCATTATCATTAAATTAACTTACGTTAAACTTACGAGTTAACTTACGTTAAATTATCGAACTCC
This sequence comes from Armigeres subalbatus, assembly GCF_024139115.2. NCBI lineage: Eukaryota > Metazoa > Arthropoda > Insecta > Diptera > Culicidae > Armigeres > Armigeres subalbatus. The sequence goes on along the minus strand of NC_085140.1, from coordinate 50,306,441 downwards.
GATAATAATTGAGTTGATTCATCTTTATCGCAGCAAGCGATTACGTTGAATACAATTAACTTTATCGACGATAACGATAAATTAACGATTAACATCAAGATTAGGAAGCAATCTGTTCAAAATTAGGAAGAGCTGCAGCTCTTGGTAAATGTATCAATTAGTAGTCTGCCATGAGTTGGAGGATACTGTAGTATTGTGTTTCCTTTGTGAGGGGGTTCCCATATATCCAATAGGTTATGGGCCCAGTACGATTCTACTGCGCATCTTCCATCTTTTGTCACTAGGGTATTGAATGCAATCGCAGCAACTGTCTAAACCCAATGCATATTCAAAACTATGCAAACAGTCAAGCCGACTTCAACCGCCAGCGAACCCTTCTTCTATTCTAACATTCGTTTTTTTTTTCGAAAGAATGGATTCAAATTAGAATTGAATTGAGTTCCAATTTGAAATCTGTATTATCTGTCCTTTCTAAAACATGAACTTTACCCCTGAAAATTGAATAAAATCGTTTTTAAATCAAAAAATAGTCGAGTCAAGTACAAGACACTGAAGACGACCGCACAGTTGTGGTCGAAATACGTATCTGCAAAGATAACGAAAATTAACTGGTGGAATTAAATGGACAGTACTTAATTCGTCTTAGACGGTTTAATACATTCCACTAAACGAGCTTAATATATTTTTCCAAAAAATAAGTTTTCTAAGGTAAACATGGAAAAATCCCGGGATCCCGGGATTTCCCGGGATATATGAACAAGTTCATCCCGAATCCCGGGACAACGAAAATGACCGGGAAATGGAAACTCTAGTAACACTGCATTCCAGGCGGGCATGTCGTGCTTGGTTCCGCCCACAAGCATGTATTTTGTTTTCGACGCATTCACCACCAGTCCAACTTTTGTTGCCTCACTTTTCAGGCAGGTGTACATTTTTGCCACCTTTGTAAATGTTTGGCTATTGTTATGGTTGCAAATTTGATTTGCACTCATTACGAAGAACAAAGGGGCGGAGCTAATGAGCTTTCTTAATTAGATACATTAGATATTGTCGCACAAATGAAGTTTTCTCGGGAATCTCCGATCGAGGGATCAGAGTCAGTCACAGTTAGTCTCAACGTCCGAGCTGTTCGGGCGTTTTCTCCTCGTACCAGCAAAGAAACTATAGAGCTTGCTCCAGCGTTTCGATCCACAATCAGATCCTTGTGGGATAGTCTGATGTGGACACCGGTTCGCCTATTTCTTGGCCTGTTGGCTATTAGGCAGTAACTGCGTAGATAACTCGGACGGTCGCTTAGGAACGCGTTATTTTTTAAAATCGAGTATCGGTCGGTTGGCTAGTAAATGCGGCGTCGGCGTAATCAGACTGCGTCGGTAAACCAGTCAGCCAATACAACGGCCAGTACCCCGGATCTGGCAAGAGCAGTAAAGAAGATGAAAGGCGACAATCGAAGGATGTCAACATCTGGCAGCACCCCGAAGCTGTCGCAAACGAAACACCGTCATAGCGAGCAATCGGTACAGCACCGGCGACACAGCCGTTAATGATAGCGATCTGGGTGATTTCGGCTATGATGCGGATGCTGAAGAAGAAGAAACGCAGCTCAGCGATTATGATGAAAAATGTTACCCTGGACAAGCTGATGAAGGATCTGGATGCCGAACGAGTGTCTTGCGAGTTCAAGCTTTTGTGCCGTGTTGGCACAAAATTGTCAACCAACAGTAAGAAGGACTACGATGCAGTCATCTCGTACCTGGAACGACGAAAGGCGCAGTACTATTCCCATGATTTTGCGAATGAGAAGCCATTCAAGTCGGTGGGCAGAGAACTACCAGATATGGACACCAAAGCCATCGAAATTGAGCTCATCAATCGTTACAAACTGCAGTCGTTGGGTGTTTTCCCAATGAAACGCAAGGAAGAAGAGACGAGAAGGTACCACGATCGGTAATATCTGGTACATTTTCGGAAGGGAACAGTAACAGGGTCGTATGCCGCTGGGGCTCCGAAACCGAGACTCAGTGTCAACGCTGGAATTCGGACACGACACTAAGTACTGCAACTGAAAATCTCGTTGTGCCAATTGTGTCTAAGGGCACCTCACAGTGGATTGTTTTCTGGAGGATGCAATCAAATTGAAATGCGTCAATTGTAAATGTAACTATCGGGGAAACGATCGATCGTGCTCGATGCGTACCGAATAGTGGGAGATAAGGAACAAGGCATCTACATCCAACCAACCTGGAAGGAAGAAGAACAACGCTCCGCCAACTTCGCCTATAAACGTACAGAATTTCCCTCCTCTTCGGATGAACTCCGATCCAGCCTCTAATCTAGCTGGGTTGGCCCTAGGGCTGGAGTTCTTCCACTACGGATCACCCGACCACAAAAAGAAGAAGAAAAAGAAGAAACATCGAACAGCTGCTGCTCTTCGACGAGATGGTCACCGTACTACACAAATATCAAAACAGACAGGAGCAGATCCGTACTCTGGGTCGATCCTTCACCAGATATGGCTGCTAAACCCATCAAAACTCTACTGTGGAACGCCTGCTCGCTGGCGGACAAACGTGAAGAGCTCATCGAGTTTTTCCATACCAACGATATCGACGTGGCAGCTCTAACGGAAACCCATCTCAAGCTAAATCTATAGTCTTTTTGATCACATTGTCATCCATCTAAATCGTCATTCAAGGGGCTCGGATCTAGGACCGGTGAAAATGATAGCAGCATACTGTGCAAAGCAATGTACCAAGGAGAACAGTGACAAATTCAAGCAAATTGACCAGATGGAGAGGTAAGTTCATACTGGTTGGGGACCTGAACGCAAGGTGTGAAGATTGGAACAACTGCATACGCAATACGAACGGACGTCTTCTCGCGGACGATACACAGGCAGGATACTATTCTATATATGCACCGGACGACCCCACGTTCCTATCAGCAGTAGGAAACCCATCCACCTTGGACATCTTCTTATCAAATCTTGGCGACAACATTTCCCACCCACTCATCATCAACGACCTGCGATCCAACCACTATCCGATGGTAGTCACTGCAGGAAACATCGAGATCGAGACCAATCATCGTAAAATGAGAAACGATTACCATCATGTCGATTAGGTCGCATTTTAACGCACCATAGACCACAACCTAAACTTCAACACCGAACTTCCCATCACCGAAGACATTGACCACGCACTGCTAGAGTTCCAGAGGGCTATCGAGTCAGCAGAGGAGACGTGCAGCAGGAAGGTTTCAATTGTAAGTAGATTCCTAACGATTGACTCCACTACCATGCTAATCATAAATCTGAGAAATGTCTGATGAATGCAATTCCAAAGATCTCGAACAAATACCTGGTGAAAACGAAGCCAAAACCAATCTGAAAGTACATGATTCGTGTCTCATCACCTCTTCAGAAAAAGCCAGCTGAAAATGATGACTTCGACCTCTTAGGTCAAAACTTTTTATTGGTTGATAGCACCAACATCATCATTTTCTATCAGGTCAACTGTCTCAAAGAAATCTAAACTTAAAAACCCTGATTAATCCACCTAGCGGTAAAAAGCAAAAAAAACACGAAGAAGAAGAAGAAGAAGTAATGTGTAAACCAAGCTTACATATTGTATATCTGCCCCTGAAAATTGAGTTGTACAAAGTGATGCAATTTAAGTGTGGACCTGAACACCCTTATCAATCAATGGATTTATTGCAGGTCGGTATCGAGGTATCAAGTTCAGTATAACGAAAAACGTCATACTTCAGATTTAGAATATGTAACGATAGATATCTAACCTTTTGCGTGTGCTTGATAACCTACTCTCAACTATACACTCGTTCACGATTTGGCTTTTTTTCCATTAGGCGATAAAACGCAAACACCCAGAAACCGTAGAGATAACGAATCAAAAAGATAAAGACGCTCACTCGCATGCCAGTTCCAAAGTGCTTTAGTTTGAGGTCGAAAGAAAAGTTTTCCGCCTCTCAACTCGACTGGCCGCCCACCCCCTCATCACATGTTCCCAAGTGCGACAACAGTATCGAAACCAGTTATCGTGCAAAGGGGCAAAACAACTCAGCGACGCAACGGCGGACGGCCCATCTTTTGAGCCATCATCAGCTGTGCGACGACGACGACGACGATGACGACGAGGGCCTCGTCTCAACTTTCGTAGCGGTTTCGATTCGCGCGCACGGCGGCGCACACGCTAAGTGGGTGCCTACGCCAAGAGTGTGACGCGGCAGCTTTCCTCGATGGATGGGTGGAGGATCGGAGAGGGTATGCGTGCTCGTGAGGTGCGGGTTTGTCGAGACATTGACTGTGCAGTAACGGTGAAGGATGATATGAGTTCAAGTTTAAGGCTGTCGCTTAGGGTGTGTGGATCTTGCAAATGAGAAGTTTTTTATTTATATCGAAAATAGGAGAAGTTCAAAACAAACTATGAGTACGGGTATCAACCATACAAGCCTTATTATTTACATTATTTAGACCAAAAGTACAATTCAATTTTACTTTTCAAACCTTTTTAATAACGAATCTTCTCTCTTAAATTTTCATTAGCTGTCTTCCCGGGCTCCCTACTAAAACATGGTTTTTGGAATACGCTTCGGTAAGAACTAGTTTTGATTTCGAACACCCTACTGTCTCTTCTCGACCGAAAAGTACCGGTTGTGCACCAATCTGACTTGAAACGTCGGCGACAGTCAGCGAGACGATGGTGGTATGACGGCATTGACGTTTGTTTCAGTTTTGGATCGCCGCCTCTAGGCGGTAGTGAGGTAGGTCAGTGAAAGAAGATAACATGCGTTTGAACTTATACGAGCTGGCTAAGTGGACTATGAATTCTGTTGTTTCAATGTAAGTTAAATGTATGATACATGAGAAGATAACCACTTAAGATGTCGGCGACAAATGGCATGTTAAGGTGAGATAAAGCAGGTAGCGACACCGACATAGGTAATTATAATGTTAACAAGTCGAGATAAAGTGCAAGTGGTTACTTTTGGGGAACAACAAAACTGATAAATGAATATGTACATTGTACGTTCTTATGAGAATGTGCAATGAAAACAGAACGATTTTAAGTATGCTACTATCAATTGAAAATGAAACGTTTAAATTTGTCAGATTAGACCGGAATTTCGACCAAAACACGTTTAGCATGGTTTCTTATATTTTGTCGCGCTAGAAACGCAATCAGAACTTTCGGAAGTTCTGACAGTCTATTCATGCTGCAACCTTCATTAGTTGGAACTGAAAAGCACGTGAAACGTTCACAAATCGAGAGCTTATCTTATGTATAGAGCGACACAAGATGGGCCATGATGCCAAACCGACAGCATATCTAGGTCTGCGAAGTTTTTGAGCGTGACATCGTTGAAGTAATAAAATTTATTTTTTATTTATTTATTAAATAAATGTATTTATTAAATTATTTTATTTTTATATTATTATATGTATTTATTAAATAAAATACGTCCAATCGAACCTTCGGGTAAAGGTAACAAGTATACAAGACAGAGTAGCACAAAGAATTCAATATTCTTAGTAGGTCATCGGCAGAGTTAGAAAAAGTGAGCTTGTTCTCTGTGAAGAATCTAAATAGCGGGACCTTGTCATGATACTCTTGAAAAAAAAAACAAGACAAAAACTGTAACGAAACCGGTACTGCATTGGTTCTCAAGGGTTAGGGACAAAAGGTCGAAAGACAAAACGTCGAAAGGACAAAAGGTCGGAAGACAAAACGTCGAAAGACAAAAGGTCGAAGGGACAAATGGTCGAAAAGGACAAAAGGTTGAAAGGGACAAAAGATCGAAAGGACAAAACGTCGAACGGGACAAAAGGTCGGAACGGAAAGAACGTCGAAAGGGACAAAAGTTCGAAAGAAACCAAAGATCAATAAGATCAAAGAATCGAAATGGACAAGGAACTGAAACGGAAAGAGTTAATCTAGCACCAGAGTTGCCCTACACAGTTACCAAAAACTCTACTCTTTCATTTTTCACAATTTTTAACAAATAAATAAAATTTATTCAATGAGTACAACTAATAGATGGATGTTGAGTTTTCTAAATGTCACTTCGATCAAAATGGTCAAAATGGTGCACGCCGCACAACAAATACACCGGCGTATATTACACGCCGGTTTATTTTCAATGTGTGCGCCTGCGTGGCTGCGGAGTGCACTATTTCGACAGATCGAAGCGACATTCAGAAAACCAGGATTTTCATCTATTATTTGCACTCATTGAATGAATTTTATTTAATTGCTGAAAATAGTTTCAAATAAAAGAGCTACTTTTTTGCCAACTGTATAGTACAACTCTGTCTCGCGCAATACAAGTTTTATTCAATAAACATTATTTTTATCTCTAACAGAACTATCTAGATATTCATAATATTGTTTCATAGTAATTATTCCTTCTTTGAAAATTGTTCATTCTTCAATTTTGATTGTTGTGATGAGTGTGTTATTTCTACTCGAAGTTAAATGCATTTCATAAATTCTTTCGGAATACACCCAACTTGTTATCAACTTGTTCTTGATCGTTCTTTTGACCCTTTCGACTTTTTGTCCTTTTTGACCTTTTGTCTTTTTCGACCTTTTGTGCCTTTCGACCTTTTGTCCTTTCGACCTTTTGTCACAGATTCGTGTGAAGCGGCAGACGTATCAGAGCGGGGGAACTAATCCTGGAGCAGAAGCATGAAGTACAGTCGGATACAGGACCACTGTAAGAGCACCAAGGAGCTGGTGTAGGTGAGATTTCTGCAACTCGGATGTTAAAAGTAAGGAATGTCCGGTAACCTGTGGAGTACCCCAAGGCAGCAACATAGGGCCTTTATTTTTCCTCACATATGTCAATGACATTGCCGACGATACGGCAATTTCGTATAAAGGTCCACAAGCTGTGAAAGTAGTTCAAGATATGAGGCAAGATATGATTCTGATCTCAGCCTATTTAGAGAATAACCTTCTAGCACTTAATCTAAGGAAAACTAAGATGATGATCTTCAGTTTGCTTAAGAAAGATAGAGAAACTTGTCCAAATCTGGTTGTCAACGATACAATAATTGAGAAAGTACCCGAATACGAATATATGGGAATACATACCGACGATCGACTTAACTGAAACGTGCACACGCAGCTGATTATCTCTAAGTGCGCTTCCCTGTGTGGAGTACTACGAAAACTATCCCAGTTTGCTCCACGCGACTTGTTCTGTCTGCCATATCATACGGTACCACCTATATCAGGGATATACATGCTTCAAGTCGGCATCTGCATGTACAAAATTATCAACGATTCTGGTACCCTCCACAACTGGTCGTTTAGAAGTGCCCAACATCGACATCGTACAAGATATGCGGATTAGCTTCAACGGGTTGGATTCCGAACAGAAATAGGAAGGCGTAGATTTTCCAATACTGGGCCACATGTGTATAATAAAATTCCCGAGCTCGTGAAAAGTGCTCCATCCGTTTTCGTGTTCAAGCGTAATCTTAAAATTTACATAGTTAATAACTCTGTGAATTTGATAGACATCTAATAATTTTTGATGTTAATAATACTATCTATTAAGCTTATATAGTTTTAGGATTTTAGTTAAGTAAGAACAACACCTTTTAAAGAACACAAGTTCAGTAGGCAGAGTTCACAATAACATCTATATTCCCCTCAAGAAATGAAATAAAATGAAAAAGATTATTTTTAAGGACCTTGGACAGCTCATCCATGGAAATTAGATTTACAATATGCTTATTTAAACAAAAAAAAAAAAAAACTCAAGACCCCATTTTTTTTTGGTTTTGAGTGGTTTGAAAAATAGAATGTTCAATCAGTGCTGCAAAGTGTCACCGTTAAAGTCATGCAAAGCCTGACAATAACAAAATCCATGTCATGTGTCAAGTACTAAATTGTGATGCCCAAATGTGGAACTCACATGCTTGGTGTGACGCTGACCATGAAAGTGACATTGAAGCAACAAGCTTTTGGTCACTCACTATGTCTTCACTTTTTCTGACTGTGAGCACCAGTATGAATGATAGCAGAAGTTTCCAAAATTTATGATTGTCATAGCCTTGTCATCCTGATTGTCGTGATAGTCACTCGATCGTGTGCTTAAGTGAAGTGTTCGAATTCGAAACTAGGTCTCTCGCCACCAATGGAAGCTTCGGGAAGCGGAAGCGGAAAGTCCAGGAAGCGTACATACGCGTCTGCGGCCTGGGAGTTAATAAAGAAAGAGGACGATCGGTTTATCTGCAATATCGACGCAAAAATCGGCTGCCGATATGAGCAGACGCGGTACGAAGGAGGAAATTTTATAAGGCATTTCCGTTTGATGCACGGAGAGCTGGCACGAGTTCACGGTTTTTTTGACAAAGAGAACGAGCCTCCTAAACGGAAGAAAGTGATTACGAAACGGTCTGTCGCAATCGACCATGAAACGATTATTCATGCAAGTGTGGAGCTTGTTACAGTGAATAATCTTCCGCAAAACTGCTTCGAATGGTCTGCATTCCGGAGGGTTTGGGGTGTGTGCTGTGATGCCCTAGGAATCACAATTAATCGGGACAACATCAAAACACACATCCGAGCGGTTGTGTCTAGACTTATTGATTGGCTCACTAACGAGATGCGCGGAAAGCTTGTATCTTTAAAAGTGGATTCTGCGGTGCGCTACAGCCGACATGTGCTAGGTGTAAACGCACAATACGAACTGGATGGACGCATGGTGTGTCGTACTCTGGGTAAGAAAATCGACTTCGCACATTTTTCTATCATAACATGTAAAAAAGCACTATCTGACATTTGTAAACAAAGACCTTTGTGCCCTTCCAGTGCTTATTACACACAAGCAAAATAATACCACCAATAGATGGATCACCACCTGCTGGTAGTATTATTTTGTGTGGGTGAAATGAAAAAAAGCTCTACAGAGACACAAACGTTTTTGTTTGTAAAAATCAGATAGGCCCTTTTTACATGTTATGGTAGGATTATTCTTTATCGATATTATATGTTACGTGAGGATTTACGGGTTATCCATGACTCTAGCCAACTAAATTTGACCAATCTAGATTTCCTTTGCCCCTCGTAGCCAAACTCCGCTACAGCTCCGTTTTTATGTCGTGTAACAACATGCTAATGTTTATTTCATTTCCCAGCAATGCTCGAGGTTCACGAAAGCCAGACCGCCAAGTTTTTAAAGAATAGAATCCTTGACGTCCTGAAGAGGTATCATCTTCCGTTGGAGCAAATATTTTCCATTACCACCGACAATGGCGCGAACATGCTGGCAGCTGCCAAAAAATTGCAACAGGAGTTCGCAATGCTGCAATCACAGGTGGAACATGGAACGACCGACGATGAAGATGATACTGCAGAAGACAATTTCATCGAAGCCTTAATGGCAGAGCTTACCGAACAGTTCAACATTATCCGTTGCGCTATTCGCACTCTGGGACTTGCCCTGAATGATGTCATTAGTATTGATAATCCTATCATGAAAGCCATTTCAACCATCGTTAAGCAATCCAAAAAGGTGAAATACAATCCTATTTTTGATTACCACAAAGAAAAGCGTCCTCCATTGTGGTCTCCCACGCGCTGGGGTGGCAAATACAAAATGTTGCGGTTCATAAGCAAACGTGAGCAATTTTTCACGTCACTCGGAGAGCAGTATCCTGAACTAGGTAATTTTGAGAATAACTTTCGAAAACAATAACTTGCATTAAAATAAATGTTCTTTCTTGATATATTAAACACATTACAAAATAGATAAAAAGAACAAATAATTGTACTTTTTTAGAAGCCGCTATTTCAAAAATGTATTACAGTTGTGCAGGAGCGCTCCTTAGCCGTGCGGTAAGACACGCGGCTACAAAGCAAGACCATGCTGAGGGTGGCTGGGTTCGATTCCCGGTGCCAGTCTAGACAATTTTCGGATTGGAAATTGTCTCGACTTCCCTGGACATAAAAGTATCATCGTGTTAGTCTCATGATATTAGAAACCTCGCAGTTAATAACTGTGGAAGTGCTTAATGAGCACTAAGCTGCGAGGCGGCTCTGTCCCAGTGTGGGGATGTAATGCCAGTAAGAAGAAGAAGAATTACAGTTGTGCAGAACTCAGGAAGTGGTCGTTTTTTTTTTCGAATTTTTACCTTAAACATGTGTTTCGAAGAAAAACAACGTTGTAACAAATGTTCCGTTTGTCTGTGCACTACAATTCACTTGACAGCTAGTGAATTCGCTAGTAAGTTAGGTTCGGTTATTCTAACTAGCGAATTTCTGTTTGATGATGCGGCCACAGACATTTAGACGTAATATCCAAAACATTTATATTCAATATCTTCGTTCAGTTAAACACACCAGGTGACACCATCTGTCGTGCATGTGTCACGAGCTTATAGTTCATAACACATATAGATTTTACACCCTCGTGTTGCGTAGAATATTTAGACTGCGCAAAATGTTTCATTCACTAGAAAACAGCACCAGCATTATTCAAGGGGCTATCCAAATATTTCATAAACCATATTTTGACGATTTCTAAAAAAAGTATTTCTATTTTTTCTATGCAGCTATTGATGGTGAGACATGGAACTTCATAAAAGAATACGAGGAGGCTTTCAGATCTTTCTACACAGCCACCAAGCTGATGCAATCACAACATCAACCATTTTCCGAGTTTTATATGCTATGGCTAAATGGCATTCAAGAACTGACTAAGCTCAAGAACAATCGATTTGTGACACCATTGACAAGCGCTTCGCTGAACCGTTTGAAAAAGTTGAAAGAAAACCAGCTCTTCCGGGCCGCTCTGTATTTGGATCCCAGATTTAACTTCTTGGTCTCTAAGATACTCAGCACCGAAGAAAAGGAACAATCACAGGTAATTGCGTATAACTGATATTAAGTTTAGACCGAAACATTGGCAAACCTCCCCTTCAATTGCGTCACATAATATTTGAACGAAGCTGAAACTAAAATTAATTCAAACGAAGTTACTCAAAATAATAAAAAAAAAAACAGGTGAACAATTTATTAGTGTAATGATTTTCAGGTCTGTTTGTTTGTGATAAACATTATTATGCAAATTGCATTGCAAATAGTTTTTAATAGAGGGGGTAGTATACTGTTACTCGGCCTGCGCTTCACAATATCTGTGCGATGCAACAGCCTAATGCTTAATTTCTCGTGATAAAGGTAAAAATCCAGATGAATTCACCTAGCAGTGGTCCTAATTAGCAAACAATGACTGTATTTCGCACACACACGTATATACAAACACACACACACATTCATACAAACTTACAGATATCATCTTAGTTCGTAGAACTGAGTCGAATGTACTATACTATATATACTATGTATAATACTTGTCCCTTCGAGCTTTTATTGAATAAAACGTTTTCAGTATGCACATATAGCTATAAGTACATTTTAGTTGTACGAGTACGTACAGTTATTCGGATCAGTTTGTTCAATCCAGTCATTTTAGTGTTACGGGATGGATCCTTAAAAATTTCAATACAGCCATGCTACATGTAAGAAAGTAAGAAAACAAATGTAAGAAAGGGACTGATACCACTAGGTGAATTCATATGGGTTGCAAAATAATATTACCGCAGGATTATGTGTCTTAAGGTCAATAAAAATCCGACCTAACTGTCTTAGATGCTTTTCGTCTCATACAAATCTGGCTAAAAAAATTAAAGATCCCATCGTTAGCACCTGCATAGAAAGTAAAAAAACAGTATTCAAATATAAATTTACTTTTAGGAGTATTTGATCCGAATTTGGGAGAGGCTTAATGCACTCCGCTCTGCATCATCGAATGAGACATCACCGGATATTTCTATGAACGAATCCTCGACATCCACAGCAGATGAAATGGACGATTTCATCACTGACATGTACGGTGGAACGCTGATGCCTACGAATTCGTCGAAATCTTTGGATAATATCCGCCAACAGATTAAAATGCTGGAAATTGAACCTCGGCAGCCGCACACGTATGACGTATGGAACCATTGGTTAGCCAGAAAGGCCTCACATCCGGAGCTTTTGCTGTGGCTATGGTGGTACTTTCGGCGCCTTCTGACCAAGCATCGGTTGAAAGAGCGTTCAGCGCTTTAGGTCTTGTATTAACAAGTCATCGCACGGGAATGACCGATGCACATCTGGAGGACACGCTGTTGGTAAAACTGAACCAGACCATCGTTGACAATATAATGCCTATGCTGTATCCATGGAAGGACTTCAAATGAGTCCGTGACCCATGTATAATTACAAAACTATATCCTTAAAATTTGACTTTAACTCATGTGAAGACAATAATTGAATTTTTTGTGAGTATGAAAGTCTTACAAATGTTTCGGTAGTGCTATCTATACCGTTTTTCATACCTATACCTTGTTTTAATAATTTAAATAAAGAGAGATGAACCACAGATGAACCAGATGAATTACTCATTATGATTATAGATAATGGAATCCATAAATGAACAATGGTTGAGTTGTATTATTTTAGTATGTATATTTGCATGTCTCATACGAGTATGCGCCACATGCGGCATGATCTGAATACCTTTCTTGATGTTATGCTCACTTAAGAGCTGAGCAGAATGGATGTCAATTATTTATCATCGATACTTGTTAATACCCTTTATCAGAATATTATTACAAAAACCATTAATTTCAGCTACGTAGTCCTACGTCACCTTTGTGTACAACTTGACTGGACTCAACCTTTGTGTTTTCATTCCAGTTCAGCATTACAACGTAATAATGATTTTAATTACTATTTGTTTGTAATATTCATATTTACCTTTGACTACTGTTAATTCCGAACATTGATGACATTCTTTTATTCTTGGTTATAATAAATTAAGCAATTGATTTTCACATTTATTACTCCGTGACGGTGACTATTCGTGGCATGTACAATTTTACTCTTCTACAATAAATTCAAACAGCTTATTTTGTATACGTGGTAACGGGTCATTCACAAATTACTTGACGCTTGTAGGAAGTACAATCGAAGTATAACTACGTAATATCCTGCAGTTTTCTTAGTATAGTATAAAGCGACTGGATCAATGAAATATTTTCACAACGTATTGTCTTATTAATCGACGATTTGTTTTATTAAAATTTTGTGATACACAGCGTACACAACGGTCATTTGAACTCCATTACCCAACTTCAGCTGAAAAAAGCGACGAATCTTGTAGTGTTCCCTTCACAGATCCGTATGCTAGCAGCGACAATCGTTGAGCGTTTTTGTGGGTCTAAGCGTTTTCGGTTGTTCGAAGCAAACTCAATATTTTTCAACGTCGCATTTATAGCCTTCCTTCATTGGTGTCAAATTTACGGGATACAGTTTTTCCCCCTTTGCGCTTTCGCGGTTCAGACGAAAAGCTAGGAGACTTTTCACAAATTAAGTAACGCTGTATAAGCAAAAAAGAACTTTTCCACATTTTTTTACGATAGGGAGACGGGAATTAAAAATCCATTTGTGCGTTACTTAATCTGTGAATAGTCCCTAGGCGCTACCTGTTGCAGTATATTACTGGCATGACCCTGATGTACTCGTAAGGGCTATTGTGGTTGGGATGTTGGTTCGATGTCGATGGCATGACGGTCCTGAAAATCCGGCTCCAAAGGTGCTGGAGGATCGAGATATCGTCCATAAAAATAAATATACTAGGTACACATTGTACGGTAACTGTTTCGCAATTTCTCATGAAGAAGCTTGAATTTATTTATCTGCTTGACGATTATTCTAATGTGCTGCGATCCTAAAAAATAATAAATCATTGGTCTAGGTCTATCTAAAACTCGGATATAAGCATTATTACCTTTATTGTTCCTGTTTTTCCTCGTATGCAACACTTTACGCTAATGGGGTTCTTTTTTGGTCACACTACCACAAGCGGAATATCTTGCTCGCCAATGTTCAATATACTGCACTACACTGTCGGTGGTGTTGTTTGGATTGGGAGAAGGTAGACTCCGGTACGTGCTGGACATCGTCAGACGGATTTGGCACTTTTATTAGGTGAAGTTTTAGTCATGAAGATGCTGCAAGAAGTTTTGTATACAGTTGTTTGCTTATTGCAATAGTCTACTTGAATTTACATACCATTTGATGTGATTTGAAATTCAAATCCAAATCCAAAATTCAAGTAAATTTGTTCCCGAGCCTTTTTCCACGACCACCGTCATTACAATCGGACAACAACAAAATCAATCATCAACGGCGCTCACCTGCACTTTTGACAGCTGACCGAAGTGATGCTCTCTATGGCTCTCAGCTCGTGGTTGTCAGTCTGTGCGTCACGCTTGCCTCAGGAACTCGAGCATCAACTTCTGCATGTCATGATGCGCTGTCAATGATTGTCAGTAATGAACGTCGTTTCGAAACAGGATGTGTTTTGTTTACGGTTCTGATCATCTCGTGATAGTCACGACCAAGATGAATACACCACTAGGTGTTCCAATCTGCCAAATTCACGATTCAGCCATCTTGGATTTTAGTATGGGAGAGCCAGCCGGTTTGTTTATGTTTTGCACCGAAAATGAATTTTTCACCCCCGCCTTCTTCTCGTCCATAAATTGGGCAGACTGAAACACCTAGCTGTGTATTCATCTTGGTCACGACATTTTGCAAGACTGTGTTCAATACTACCTTCACAGTCTCTATGTTGATCTGAGGAGCGAGAAGTGAGTTGAACGCTCGCTAGCGCCTATGAGGGAAAACGCAGTATCAGAATAAGTACAGCATGGCTAATCTGAGGCGTTCATAGCAAATTGACCTCTCGTCTGATGCCACGAGGGCGGACGCAGCTTGTTCTAATTTTTTTTTCTTTTCTTCTCTTCAGCGGAAATAACTAGAATTTTGTAAGAATGTAGTGTATTGAACAAGAAAGTCATCCCGTAAAAGCTTGTTAGTCGTCGACTAACCGCGTCCTGCCACTACTACAGTACTGTTCTGGATACTACATACAGTGTGTAAGCAACTGAACAAAGATACGCAAATAATATCATCTTAGCAGAAGAGGAGCAGAAGTAGCGCATCAGAAGTATTTTGATACGCGTTGAACCCGACAATTCCTCATCGGAAGCATCGACTGCTAAGTGGTAACTGTGGAGAATAAAGTGAGTCGGAAAAAAGCATTCGTATTTTTAGTTACATACTTTGGATTCACGATAAAAATAATGAAATAAACTAAACTATTTTAAAATGACAATAAAAAAAAAATGATAAAGTATTTGAAATTCAATCGTAATAGGCATTTGAAATGCCAGCACACAAAGAAGCTAATGAGAAGAAATTTGAAATTCAATCTCAGTAGGCTGACAGGGAATTCTAGATTGTTCGAATGAAAATAAACGGCGATCATTCAGTGTTCATTTCTTGGAGCGTAAGCACGCTTTCCAATTTTCGGAGTTGAAGACAAATTTTCCGCTGATTTCAGAGCGAGGATTTGTAAGGCTACGACAGTAACGAGATTTGGATAAGTCATCTGAGCAGGAAACATGAGATAGTCTTTAGGTCTTAAACCGTCTAAGACGAATTAAGTACTGTCCATTTAATTCCACCAGTTAATTTTCGTTATCTTTACAGATACGTATTTCGACCACAACTGTGTGGTCGTCTTCAGTGTCTCGTACTTGACTCTACGAATAACGATAAACGATAACGACTACGATAACGAAAATTAACTGGTGGAATTAAATGGACAGTACTTAATTCGTCTTAGACGGTTTAATACATTCCACTAAAAGAGCTTAATATATTTTTCTTTAGGTCTTGTTGTCCTTGATTCTGAACCACATTTATAATGGCCGCTTGAGGTTTGATGTCTGCATAGGCCCAGGCATACGAAATCTTCTGCCTTTCTTGACTGTGGTTGACAAAACGTCAGGGCACGTATTTTTTCAACGTAGGACTACGTTTGTGTTTTCTATATTGGGGAACACTTTGCGATTGCGAATATCGGAGACCGTCACGAAAATATGATATACTTTGAACGTTAACGGCTCAACTGTTTCTCCATGGATTTTCATTTTTTCTGGACCAATCAATTATTCATTATCAAAAATTAACAAACAGTTAAGAACCAATCCCGTACATGCATCGCAAGCACAGACCAACACCACAAACACCAAAAACGAGTAAAAAAGTCTCGCCCATTTTTCCGGCACTTATCCTGTCCCATTATTTCCTATTGAAAATTGACCAGATCGGACTATGGGATCAGAAGTTTTGGTCAAAATACTTTTTTACATCATAAACGAGTAAACCCTGCCCCATTGTTTTCTATTGAAAATTAGCCGGGTCGGAAACGAGTTAAACAGTCTCGCCATTTTTTAGGCACTTACCCTCAACAAAAATGCTCGCAACAAGTTGCATTCGACGCAAAACTCTATCCCATTGTTTCTTATTGAAAATTGGGCTCAGAAGCTATGACCAAAATGTTGACTTTTTTTTCGCGCAGGAAATGCGGAAAAAGTCTCGCCCACTTTTAAGGCATTTGTCCTCATCCGATTTGCTCGCAACAAAATTTGCATTCGATGGGAAATCCTGCCTTTGAGACCCATCGTGTTATGTACCAATCAACTCAGTTCGACGAATTGAGGTGATGTCTGTGTGTTTGTGTATGTATGTGTGTGTATGTGCGCAAAAAGTCTCTCCAATTTTTCTGGCACTTATCCTTAATCGATTTGCTCGCAACAAGTTGCATTCGACGCAACATCCTGTTCCATTGTTTCCTATTGAAAATTATCCGGATCGAACTAAGTGATCAAAAGTTCTGGTCAAAATACATTTTCCATACCAAAAGTGCGTAGAAATTACTCACTCGAAAGAAACGAAAAAGGCACCATCACCGCTAGGTGGATTAATCTGTTTTTTTTTATCTAACAGTAGTATTTTTTCAAGTGAAATCTTTTGTGATTGAATCTTTCGCTTCTCTTGCAATAATGGATAGAACATCGAGTTTTGAAACATATTGTTTGGAAGATTTTGTACCAAATAAATTTGGTTACACTGGCGATCACCTCGTCAGAGCTACCGACTGAATAATAACAAGGTCTCGATTGTCCTAGCTTTCAGAAAACACGTATTTTGCCGAGAGTTGTTTACGGAGGTCTGTTTTTTATTTTGCTGAGCTGCAGAAATAAAAACTGACTGTGTATTCTTTAATATTGCGAAAATTGTTCAGATACTCAAAATTACCTTCGCCCTTTATCTTCGCTAGACACTCAAGACCCTCAACTTCAGTAGGCTCAAGTCTCTTTTTAATAAATTACTCAGATCTGTTACAGATTTCTTTACATTCCATTTCTAGTGGATTGAATCTCCAGGCTTTACAGATTCTTCATGGACTGTCCCGCATAATTCGGGACATTTGGCCACTGTAACCTAATACCTTCATGTAGATAGCGTGATGGTGTTGATAGAGTAAGCGCATCCCACGGCTATTATTGTTAAGGTTCGACTCTCACCGCAGCGCATCACAGAATTTTTCTAATTGTTCGCGCAAAAAGTGAGTGAGTGAGCGATAAAGGTTTTCATCTAGCAGTCACTATTTTCGTTTATCTTCCAAGGCTAACTCCATAAAAAAGTGTTGGATGAAAAATATCCCTCACCTTAAGCAACGTAAAAAATTCGCTCGCCTAATATTTTCAGCAGACCTCAGTAAAAATTTAGGAAAAGTCGAGTTTTGTACTGCAATCAACAGCTTTCATACTGCTTAGATCTGTGGAAAAAACTATTTTGGAAATTTACAAATTCAATAAATCTTCATGAATTTGGTTGAAAATTTGTCTAGAGACTTTATTCAAGATGTTAATTGAAACGGAGAGGTGGCACTTTGAATCTGTAATACTTTTCAAAATTGTGAACAGATCTAATCAATATGAAATCTGTTGATTACAATTAAAAAATCGTTATTTTCTGAGGTCTGTTTGAAAATGTTAGGCGATGAATATTTTTACGTTGTTTATGATGAGGGGCATACTTTTGAAAATGGTGAACAGGTTCAAAACTGATCTGTTACTTATGTCCTTTTGTAAAACTAAGCTAGATTCTCCCTATGGCACTTGGGTAACAATTGAGCCGTTACAAACATTAACTGAAAATTATGTCCTAATAATTCCCGTCAAAAAACTCCTCGGATTTGTTAAAGAACGTTTTCAAAATCCCGATAATTTTCCATAAAAATTGTTGTGGTCCCCTCAAAAAAATCTGAGGGGGTAGGGTAAGGGAGGTATTTTGGACCACCAGTTCGACGGCTCATATTTTTTACCATCTTCTTCTTCTTCATTAGCATTACATCCCCCACTGGGACATTGCCGCCTCGCAGCTTAGTGTTCACTAAGCACTTCCACAGTTATTAACTGCGAGGTTTCTAAGCCAAGTTACCATTTTTGCATTCGTATATCATGAGGCTAACACGATGATACTTTTATGCCCAGGGAAGTCGAGACAATTTCCAATCCGAAAATTGCCTAGACCGGCACCGGGAATCGAACCCAGCCACCCTCAGCATGGTCTTGCTTTGTAGCCGCGCGTCTTACCGCACGGCTAAGGAGGGCCCCATTTTTTACCATACTGAGTGCAAATTCCTCTTGGTGGTCCAAAGTAAGAGCCCCCGTAAGGGTGGTCCAAAGTACTTCCTTTACCCCAGACATATTTTTTTTTTAAATATAGGTATCGACCTTATTTAAATCTAAATATAATGAACAAAATTAATTTTGTCAGCGGATTTTTTTGTATTCGTTTTTTGCATTGTATGTATGTAATGTATGTATGCAAGCATTGTATCTATAACTTATGTCCGTGATACCTCGCGGAGTATAAAAAATAACTTTACTCACTAAAACTCTTTAATTTTACAATCACTACTAAGTCACAATCAAAACTGAACTTAATTATCACTTTTATTAACTAAATCTGCTGAATCGCAAATCCTCTGGGTGGTTCGATTCTGATGCAACCTTCGTCCGCGTGGTTCAATTGGTTTGCGCTCGTCATCGATTGGAATACGGGTGCCTGGTTTTGGTTTGTTGCTATGGTCGTCAGTTTGGGTTCTGCTGACATCTTTGGTTGATGGAAGCCTCAATCATGGGTTTGGTTGATTGGTGTAGGTGTAACGTATATAATGCAAAAAATAAACTATTCAATAAAAATTCCGCGGAAAAAAAATTCGTTTCGTGTCGTTAAATTTCAAATCGAATGGACCTCGATTTCGTTTAGTTTAGCCACAATGGTTAAAATAACTCCGGTTGATAATACAATTAAAACACAAAATCCTTTCATAGAAAGCATGAATTAGCTGGGTGGGTATAAAGCATAGATAATTGTTATCCCTTATTGGCATCATGGTTTGCCCAGTGAAAAGCAATGATTAATGTGTTTCTTTCTGGATGGTGGGTGTGATCCCTTCTTTAAAAATATCGCTGGAAAATTTAGAAATAGACGTTTGCCCGGAATAAGGTGATTGTGGGTTTTAATCAAATGATGAAGTATCAATGAGAAAACACAATTACCCTGTCGACCAATTGGTTTCATCATTTTCCGGTTGTTAAAAATACTGCAAACCAAACTGGAAATTCCGACCAAGGGATGGTACATACAGCTAGTACATAATAATGGAAAACGAGAAGTGGATTTGATAAACATTTCGTGGGAAAATTGCAAGCTCTTGTCACAACCTGTTGGATAAATCTAGGAAACAAGTGCTTGATTTGATAACCGATCGTTTGTGGGCTTTGAACCCACATCCCAGCGAAAAAAGTCTGATGCTGCTATGGAAAACGCGTCTGTTCGCGGCCAATGACTGTTACGATCTGAATTGGCACACCGGGCTCTCGAGGGGATGCAATCAATCATTAGTTGCTTCATCTGAAGCCGTTGTTTTTATTCGTCGCCCGAAGGGCAGACAAGTACCTACACCGTGATGGGTCGAGAACGAAATAATTGCTTCGCAATAGTCTAACGATGAACTTAACGACCTCTTCCTTTGTATTCACCTCAGGGCTCAGCTGTTTACTCTGGATCCTGTTGGCAGGATAGGATGCGATACGAATAATGAGCATGATACTTGTACTTGTGCAAGTGTTTTCCTTTTACCAATAGGATCGATGCTGTCGTAAAATATTAGCTAGTTAGTCATTTGATATAAAAAGGACTATACTAACGTTTGTTGAGCACATAATCGAAATATTATGCTCACACTCACATTTTTTAGGAATCAAATATGCTTGAATATAAATTTTCTAATCCTATTTCGAATAGAGGCCACCAAGCCGAAAATTGTTAGGCCTTTATGCGGTATGACCGAATTAACCATTTGGTGGAAGCCCATCTAGCCAAAAGCTAGTTGGCTGAAAATGTCAATTGGTCAAACAGGTCCTTTGGCTGAAGAAATTGTTTGGGCGAATATTCCCATTTGGCCGAAATGGACATTTGTCGATGTTCGACCGAATTGATCATTTTCCAAAAATTAGTCAAAGGATGCTATCAAACGGAATTTTTGGCCAAATGAGTTATTTGATCACTTTTTCGGCCAAACGACCATTTCAACCAAAGGCATTTTCAGCCTAATGATCTGTTAGGAAAAATAACTTTTTCGCCCAGTTCAGCCGAACGTCTCGGCTGTATGTCGCATTCAGACAAATGACATTTTCGCCCAAACCATTTTCGGCATAATAACCGTTTTGGACAAATGTGCAAATCGGCCTCATGCTATCGAGTTAGATTACTTACGGCTTAAGATGGTATTCAAACAAATGCCTTTTACCAAATGACTTTCGGTCAGACAATCCATTAGGCCAAACCCATCTGACCGAAATGGACATATTGGTCATATGGCTGAGAAAAATATTTGGCCAAAATAGTCGTTTGGCAGAAAGGCCGTTTGGGTAAAATGTTAAATGTTTGGGCGTGATTGACATTGGGACGTTGGACCAAATGACATATTCAGCCGAATGGCCCTTTCTGTCAAACGGTACCTAGCTATCCGCGCTCGCAATGATGGCAGCTGCCATAAAATATTTATGTAATAACGACGCTCTCTTGTAACTTAATAACCAAGTCGTTCTGTTTGTTCACTGAGTGATAGCTGATAGAAAAATCAGGAAAACCCGTTTAAAAAAACTTCAATTTTATAAAAAGAGATGAATCGGTCAAGGGCCGATTTTTTCTTTTCTTTTTAAGACAATCTCCAAAGATTAATGAAAAGTTTTACAAGTTGGTGATGTTCTACCAATTATTAAATGTAGTTAAATGGATTATCCCAGTTAGGGTAAATGATCCAATAGTGGAGGAACTAAGCACGTTCCAACACTATTCACTTTCCTAGAATTAAACAAAATTTCATTTCGCTTACCTTGTGTATATATTCGAAAGCGTTCCCCATCTATTTTATTGGAAAAATGCTTCTGTCGCATGTATTCCATGTATTCTGTCCTAAAATATCAACTCCAATCATTGGTACACTGTTCCAATAGTTGCGGTATTTTTTAATTCATGTTCCTATAGTTGCGAATCCCATTGTTTTCTTACGGGACTCGTAACTATAGGAACACTACCGCAACTATTGGTGCACAGGCGAAAATTTAGTAAGGTATTTTCTAGATATTTACCAGTTTTTGAAGATATTCAAGACTGTTTTCACTTGCTTCGTATATTGACATATTGTTTTATCGTTAGACGTAATGGGTTGCTGCGTTTGATTCGTAGATTTAACGCACACTGTACTACCGCAACTATAGGAACACCCACGACTATCGGATCGTTTACCCTATCTGAATAATGATGCGAATTTCTAATATCTTCAGCATAGGATGCTTTTTCAAATCTCCTAGGTACATTCAAACCCCCTTTTCCAGTGATGACCAATGCTCACGAAATCATCGACATACTGTTAACTTCTATCTTCGTCTGTGGTGGACACTTCGCCTCGTCAGTTAGGGGTTTTGCGGCATGTTTGCTGCATGTAGCTGGGTCACCAATAAACTTATGAAAGTATTGTTCAGCTAACTAAACAAGCGTGACACGACATTAGCGAATTTGATAAAAATACCTGCCCTTTCTTGGCCTGACGAGCAAAATACAATTTAATGCAAAGTCAATAAGTTACTGAAAAGTCTCCTAAATACGAAAGAACATAGAATAGAAATTAAACAACATAAAAACCTTTGCTCAACAAACACATCATCATCAAACCTAACCCCATCTAATCTAAGGAAGATTAAACAGATCAGGCTATGAGCTGAACCAAAAATATAGATTTTTTTTGTGTCTTCATTAGCGAGACTTCTAGCCCTAGGCTGGCTCGCCTCGTAAATAGAACCTATTTTCTATTCTGAAACTAGGTATCATACGAAGAGTTTAAGCTAAGCTAAAGCTAAGCTTGAAACTAGGTATCATACGAAGGAAATGACCCCAAGCCTAAAAATCTAATAAAAAAACATATTAATCCACCTAGCAGTGAAGATGCCTTTCTCGCGCATTATAAAATGAAATAAGAATAATACATTCAATGTAAATATTGCATCATTTTAATATTGAAAATATAATTATAACAAATTATATGATATGGGAATATTCTTATTTTTCTGTTATGTTTCAAAAAACAATTGACTTGTACAAAAAAATCTTCCAAGAAAAACAAACACGTAAAAATTTAAAGGGATTTCAAAAATTACTTTGGTGGAAGTCAGATAGCAAAAATAGACCACTTATTTGCATGTATGTGTGGGTATGTGCGCAAATTCTGAAATTTAAAACCATATGAATCTCACTTATAAAAATAATAGGTATTGAACAAGATTATTTTTTTCAACATTAGGCTTCCATAAGGGCAAATATATGTTATTATTGAACGCTATTGAGTTTCATTCAGATCAATGACTGATTTAGTTAGTTCTGGATTAATTAATATCGAGGTCTCTGGATATTACGAGTATACTACCAGCGTTACGACAGTTACTAATCATGCTACAATAGCTATTCAATTCGACAAGCGCCTGATAGATAGGCAGCATGACGTACAGTGTTATCATTCGTTTTGTTGTCACTCACCATGAAATCCGCCTTTTGGTAGGCAATTAATTTGGTACTTTACACGTTCAATCGCCATGGGAAGATGAGAAGTTTTATCTAGCTTTAAATAGTGGAGTCTGTAAATACTCCTTTATGATTGGAAGGGTCAAAATCTCACTGCAGGTGGATTAATCTGGGTTTTGTTGATTTTGTATTTTAATGATTTTAATACCCGTAATAATACAAATCTACATAGTCATTTACAAGATCCTCCCCATTTTAATTACTTCCTGCTTATTACCATTTACTAATCTGAAGCAGGCGAACAATGGGCACGACTACAGTCTTGTATAAAAAAGAGCCGTGAACCATTAACCAACGCCAGAGAATTCATATAATCCAAATAATAACAAATAAGACAAGACAGGACATTTTTCTTTTTAAACTTCGCTTATTTTGTTACTTTTCAAGTTAGAAAATTGCATTTTTAAAACCATTCGGGAGCCCAAACAACTGGTACTGGCTCGCGTCCCACATCGCGTTTATAATTTGTTTGTAAATTAGTATGGAAAATCATAATTTTCTACATTTTTACTCCTAGTGGTTGAAAAACAATCCAATGGATACCGAAAAAACTTAAAAAAGATCGATGCAATGAAACGGTTTAAAAAAAGTTACAACGCTTCGATTGATTGTTCAAATCATTTGAAAAAAATGTATATTCATTCTGTCAATGGAGTTATTCGGAATCATTTCTTAAAATAAAATCAGAACAATAAGAAAGAAGGGTTTTTCCTATGATTATAAAACTATGATGGCTATGAAATCAATCTTGGAAGCGTTATAACATTTTTTGTGGACGTTCCAGCAACGTAACTTCTTTAGCAAAGTCCATATGCTAACGTATTGAGTCACGTGATAAATTGAGGCCGCTAGGAGCAAAGATGTTGAAAAGTACGTCTACAGGGTGTCTACTCAACTGTAAAAACAAAATTCCCTGATTTTTCCAGGTGTTTTACATTAATTTTCAGGCAAAAACAAACGTGCCATATATAGATTCACATATTTTCTGATTTTCTGAGTTTTTTTGAAAACTTGGTTAAGAATTCTATCGCAAATCTCTTTGAATTTTATTTCAGCTGTTTTTTTTTAAAAAGCTTAAGAAAACTTCTCAAGGAAATGTTCCGGAAATTTGTTTGGGAATATCTTCAGGAATTCCTTCAGAACTTCTTACGAAAACTCCTTCAGGAAATGTGTTGATGAAAAACGACGTTAGGCATAATGCCTTTTTTATGTCGTGAGCTGTTTTTGGGGCATTTTATTCTTAACATTCTTGATGCCTAACGTCCTTATACCTGTTCGCGTGGCCAACATCTAGTTTCTTCTAGTTTGTGACCAACATCCCCCCCATACATTCAATTTTCTCTCTCCGCTTTAACACGATATTTATTATGATAAATAATCTAATCGTAATCTTAATAGGCTATTAAGCTTATTGAAGCATATTTTGGCAAAAAAATTCCAATGGTTTCAGCGCCACTTGCGTTCTATTACTGCTTTACTGTTAAAACCTTCGGAAAATTCTATTTTTGGATAGTTTTTCGAAATTCCTTGGGATTTTTTAGGAACTTATTCAGAAATATCTTAAGGAAAACTTTAGAAAACACCTGAAGGAGTTTTTTCCGGATATTTTTCTTTTAAGAATTCTTTGGAAATGCTTCGAGAATAGCTTTAGAAACTCCGAAACTCCTTTGAAAAATCCATTGGGGAATCCTTCGGCTATTCTTTCAAGAATTCCTTTAGCTAAAATCCTTCACAAATCACTCTACTTTTTTTTTTAATCCCTTCAGGTTCCCTTTCGGGATTCTTATCTTAGAAATTCCTCCACAAATAATTTAGAAAATTGCTAATCATTCTTATGGACACTCTTTTAGAGATTTCTTTGAATAATTCCTTGGAAAACTGATCCCGAAATTCTTCGGAAGTTACTCCAGGAATTGCTTTGAAAAATCCTAACTAATTCAGTATTTTTTTAATATATTCCTAAAGAATTTCCGAGGGAATACTCAAAAGAATTTACAAAGCAATCCCTAATTAATTTTCCAAATAAATTCCTAGATTTCAGCAAGAATACCTTCGGCAATACTCCAGGAATTCTTTAGAAGATGGCAAAACGTTTTTTGCGGAACAACGATCCATTAACGTTCACTACATTTTCAATAGATCTTTTGAGAGAATTTCACTCATGATCACCAGGTATTGAAATTTCCCTGATTATGTCAGGAATTCCCTGATAATTCCAGGTTTTCCAGTTTTTTTCAGGTAGTAGACACCCTGCTATCACTAACAGGCCGCAAAAGATTTTCCGCGGAACCAATCAGACCACGAGCAATATTGCGGCCAGAAAACAAATTATGGGTATATTTGACGAAAATTTCACCCGAAGCTGCGGAGGACGACATTGTAGATCTCGCCAAGAGCTGTCAAGCTGAAGATGTAGTAGCGAAGGCACTTGGCGCAGAGGACGAACGTTATCTACATTATCGTTTATATCTTGGGGTCAGCCATGATCTAAAACCAAAGCCATGGATCCCTCCACTTGGCCTCCGGAAATACAATTCCGGAGTTTATTGACAATAGTCAAAGCGCTCGACATTTTGGAAGCCAGTTCATTGCACCAATCCAGGGCATCGAGTATGGGACAGCATCCATGCCCAGAATCATCGCTGGTTTAGTTTCTCCAACATCAGACAGCACGTATTCTGGATCAACAAACTCCATTATCTCCTTGAATCATCGTCAGATACTCCACTTTCTTCTTTCGGTATAGGGTAAATCACTACTGAGCCTATGGACCGATTCCCGCTCACTGCACAGAAAACTAAGGATTTATACTTTTTGGAAGCCGTAGGTTTATGGTTGATAATTTTAAAGAAGTCTCCCATTTATTTCGCACAATACTCAATATTTTCAACCATTTATTGCACTCCTAGTTGGTCTAATTATAGAAAATAAAATGTAGATTCACATTCGCTCTCCGTTGCTACACCACTGAGCCGGAGTAGATCTTTCCACTTTTATAAAACGGTATTTTCATATAAACACCTACCTGAAAATCCTACAGTTCTCGATACAATCATTGCTTGTAGCTGTTAATCACCACAGAATAATTCTTAAAACTCGCACTTTAATCTTTTCTATTTGTTCGTTTCACTAGAACTAGTATAAACATATTAAAATACATTTAAAAATCTATCTTCAAACCGAACAAAATTCACCTCGGCATAAGAACTTCTAGCCGCACCGTGCTAAAAGGCCAGGGTATTTTTAGTATGAAAAAATTTCAACGTTCATAGAAAACTATCTAATACGTGACGCCATCTATTCATAATTCTCTCGATTTCAAAAAGTGAAAAAATATAGTTTTAAGCGTTTGGAAGTAATTTGGATAGTGAATATATCTTTTCAACCAAATAAAATTATTATAAATAATACCATCTGGCATCATGTCGGCGTTGACGTGCATATTTTTGTTTACGTCGCATTTTCTACCGCCCGAGAGAGAATGAGAGTAAGATGTTGAGAGATTGAGCGAAATTTTGCTTGGGCCGGGAACTGGTTTGGAAGTGGGCCGGAAACGAAATCGCTATTACTGAAATGAGTGCTGGACCTCATTAATTTAAATCAAATAAAAGCTTTTCAAACGATGTTTACCAAGAAAACCTATTTTAAGCAGAAGTGAACCTCATTGCAGTATTACGCCCACGAAATTTAGGAAAAGTTGCTTCCTGTAATAAATATCAATTAAATAATGCAGTCGTATGCATGTTAGGCCGGGAATGGGGTAAGAAACCCTACTTCCAAAATGTACGTGGCTTAAGAACTAAGACGAATGAACTATATCTGCAACTGAGTAGCTGTGATTATGATGTGATTGCGTTTACGGAGAAGTGGCTACAGCGGAATCCCAGATGCGGTGTCCTCAAATTATAATGTCTATCGTTGTGACCGCGATTTAGTTCGACTCGCCTAAACCGTGGTGGAGGAGTATTGATTGCAGTGAAAAGAAGTTTCAGAGTGAATGTTTCGCTCCGAATGCAGCCGGCTTGGAGCAGATAGCGATTCGACTCAAACTGCCACAAAAACGATATATATTTGCTGTGTAATTCAGGCCCAATTCTGAGCCTGCAGTTTATGCGCAGCATTCTTTGATATCAACGAGTTGTTGGACACAAGATCCAGTAACGATAGTAGTCCTCTGGTTACTACAATCTACCGCATATATCTTGGCGCTTTGATGACGATATGTGCCAATTAAAGCCTCCTCTGAGTCAGAAATCATCCTGACGGAACCTGTGCTTGCATCGGGCCTTTTTCAAGTTTCGCACATTGTCAATCACAACTCTCGTTTACTGGACTTGGCGTTTTTAACGACCCACAATGTTGGAAGTTTCCAACGCAATACTTAATATTAAGGTTGACGCACGCCATAAGCATTTCCTTCTGAATTGTTTTTACCCTTACCTGACTGTGACAACGCCATTGTGCCAATTTGACTTCCGACGGTAAGTGCTGCTTGTAGAAGTCAACCAGCGTTAACTGGAACTCGATCTTCATGAGTGTTCTTTTATGATGCTGTCTGCAAGTTCTAATAATTTACCGCATTCTTGAGCATCCCAAGAAACAATTCAGAGCCATAAATCAACAAGCTTGCTGAACAATTGTTGTATAGAAGCGATGGTAGTTGAACAATAAAGCATGTTTAACCTTTTGTCTGTGCTCTGGGTCAATATGACCCCAGGCCACTGAGTGGCTGCCATTTTTAGTTTTCAACCGATTCTCCTAATTTTGGTAGTTTGGTAAAACTCGCCGATATCTGTCTCCTAGGTGCAAATATATTGAAAATCTTGAAAATATGCGCTACAGTGCTTTTTAAAAAAACTTACGTTGTCTGTGCTCTGGGTCAAATTACAAATTGAAATCTATAACTTTTTAATGTTTGGAATTTAGGATTTTTGGGGCTGTTTCGAAATATAATTTAATCATCTTTCAGGTCGTTACCAAATATTGACTATAGGTGGGCGGGTACATCGCGGGGAGGGGTTTTTGTGAGAAAGGGTACAAAACAGTGATTTTTTATGATTATTTTACTTATATCTGAAACTCCTACCATTTTGAACTGCACCTTTTCAAAAGGTGCAGGAAGTTGCTTTGACATGACGCATTGATTAGTTTAGAGCTTGAGCGCTAGGTAGCGCTATATTTGAATTCATTATTTAAGACTACTCAAGTAATTCCGATATGTATATGGAATTATCCTCATTGTAAATATTCTTATCAAACAAATTTGAAATTTGTAAAGATGACGTCTTAACAAAGTTCGTCTGGTAGGAATGAACTGTCATGTGACAGAATAAATAATTAGAAAATTTTCAAATAGGCTTCGCTAGTGTACTTCAATATTCTTGCATATATAAAATATAGCTTTAGCTTGAGATCCCCATACCTACACCCAAGTTGTATTCAGCAACACTGTTTAGGATGTCTAGCACTACAAAGCGGTGCTCAATATAATGAGCACTTCTTCCAATTAAAATTTGTGCGATAAGAATATTTACACTGAGAAGAATTCTATATATATATATCGGAATATCTTGAGTAGTCTAAAATAATCAAATATACCACCACCTGCCGAGTTCTAAACTTATCAACTGCCAAAGCACATACCCTTTAAGAAAGGTGCAGTTCAAATAGTAGGTCAATATGGAACAAAATCATGAAAAACTGTTTTTGTATCTTTTCACTAACCCTCCCGCGATATCAGCTGAAGAGATTAAATTATCTTCAACAACTAAATAACAAACATTATAGCCAATGAAACTTTAGCTGAACACAAACAGAAGGTTAAGGAGTTGTTAATAAATGTTATACTGATTGAAATCACCGCATTAGTTCCTGTTTTGTTGTTATTTGAATAAAGCATCGAATAAAAGTTTAACAAATGTTGCCCTAAAATTTCCCTGGCAGGGTGAAGTACAGTTGTATTATTCACTGTAATATACTTTATTCCACCAAAGTAAAACCTATTTTGTGTAATCAAGTTGATATTAAATAACATGTTTTTTGATGCTAATAACATTTGTTAGAATTTGTTATTCAACAGCGCTGGAAGCTGTACAATTCAATGAATGTGTGTCTTATATTAGATTGAAAGCCTTTGAACCAATGTTGATTAATTGTGAAATAAGTTTACTTATGATAACTGTTAATTATTGTGATGTTCTTTCAAATGTTCAACAAGCATAATTACTGTTGATTCATCATTGTACAAAATCAATTATTCGTATCTGGCTGTGCGGATCTCGGTCGGATGTCACTGTGCATTGATTTTTTTGAAAATGGATAAATCTTTCTAAAAGTTCAAAAGAGTGGTACATATCATATCGGTGGTTAGAAAAACACCGGTTCTTGTGTGGGACGCTACAACCAAAACAGTGGAAAATGCAGCGACATTCGTAAAACTCAAAGCTGTACCAGATCCTACGAATGGTATAAAGCTTGTTTTGCTTAATATCAAATTACTACATAATTTCAGACCAGAACTTGTTGTTGTTGCTGTTTTCACGATGATGGGCAACGGATGCGCGCACGGATTGACTATTGAGGCAGATGGTTTCAGAATTCATTATTCAAGTTCTTAAACTGCAATCAGGGCAACTTACATTCGATGCTCATCTGAATTTGTATAAACGTTGCTTGCAAATTTTCAACAATATTGTTGTCATATACATTCTATTTAATAAACATGTTCAAATGTTGTTTATGCAATGTTTGTGCAATAAATTTTCAATTTGGTGTTAAATAATTTTAACTACATTTAATATGGTCGATGTATATGACCTTGCATGGAGCACGGAAGAGCAAGCGGATGCCAATCGAAGGTCCTGGGTTCGAGCCTCACATTGTTCGAGATTGTGATAACTGTAGTAATGACTAGTTGATGTAAAAAATCAAGTCACTGTTCTATAAATAAATTAGTTGAAAGATAAAATAATATCAAGATAAAAATTATCCGTAAGAATTAGTACTCTTTTAACATTTTTATAAAAAAATGCTCGTTGTGGAAACTTGTAATAAGCTTTATTTGATATATTCATTACAACAATTTAGATGCCACCAAAACCAACGTTATTCAGATATACAGGACTTTTCTCAAACTAATGTTGAATAATAGTTTCCTCCAATCTTCTATGTTACACAAACACAGTATATCAAACAGCCTTATTTGTAAAACATTGAAGAAAAGCTTTATTAGTTCGGGTAATAAGCTTTGTAGTAACAGCGTTGAATTAATGTTGTTGTAGCTCTTTTATTGTTTTGCAGTTGAACAGTCGAGGCAAGGTGATAGCTAAACATTTATTTCAGCATGCTTATAGAACTGCTGTTGTTGAATAGATTCTCCATTTTGGGTGAACAAGGTTGGTATAGTAGTATCATGCAATAAATCAATCATAATTAAACATACGGCTGAATAGCGTAGCTGTAAGAGACATTTCTTCAAACAACAATTGTTTCTTGGATGTGCCGTCAAAGAAAAGCCGATCAACTCGCATCACTCAGCCGTGGTGGAACAGCAATCTCCCCCTCAGGAACAGGTTACGCAAGGTGCGGAAGCGTTACTCAAGCATCGAAATGATGAAAACTATGGCGCTTCAAATGTTGGAACAAGAGTATTCGGATCTGCAAAATAATGCTTTTCGTGAGTATATCGTCGGTCTGGAACGTAATGCTAAAATGATCCTGTGGTTTCTGAACTCGTGAAAAGGCGTCGAAAATTCAACGATGTGCCGCGAAATACGATTTCAAAATGCAATCGCCAGCTCTGAAAAATAAGTCAACCTGTTGGCTGAATTTTTCAAAGGTGCTTATAACAATGATCAGCCATCGGTGACAAATGGGTGCTTGACAGAATAATGGAATATGATCTACATATCCTCTCAATGAAGTGTCGGTAGAAGACGTGTTTAGGCGGTTTTCAGATTTGGATGCTACTAAGGGTCCTGGTCCGGATGGCATTCCACCGTTATTCATCAAGCAAACGCTCTTTCTCTACCGGAGTATTTCCAGAGTTATGGGAGGTAGCATCAATCACTCCAATTCATAAATCGGGCACCTTATACGACGCAGGAAACTATCGTGGAATTTCGATTCTAAATTGCTTTTCTAAAGTGCTTGAGTGTTTTCCCGATACTTTGTATAGAGCCGTAAGTTATTTTTCCGTGCACCAGCAGGTTTGTGAAATGCAGGTCCACAACAACTAATCTGTTGTCTTTTGTGAGCAGTTTGAAGAGTAAAATGGACAAAAATCAACAGGTCGAACGATTTACATTGATTTTGCAAAGTCATTTGATAAAGTACCGCACAATTTGTTGGTTGAAGCTGAGGAAAATGGGTCTTCCAGACTGGATAACTATTTGGTTGCGATCCTACCTGACGACACGTACACTTATGTGAAAGTTCATGACTGTGAATCATTGCGGTTTGATATTCCATCGGGCGTTCCGCAAGGCAGCGACTTAGGACCGCTTCTTTTCGTTCTATTCATAAACGATTTGTGTGAGCTAATTCAATCCGAAAAGTGGTTATACGCCGACGATTTGAAAATATTCAGAACTGTGCTCTCGTATTTAGACTGTTGTGCTTTTCAACATGACCTTGATGTGCTGCAAGAATGGTGCCAAATTAACGGCATGAATAAAATGCCGGGAAAAGTAGGATTATATCGTTTAATCACGTTCCCCATTTTGCAGGAATATACAATGGCTTCACTAGTTACAGTGTGTAAATTCCATCAAGGATCTTGGTTGTCATTGACAGCAAAGTGATTTTTAACGAACATATCCACTATCACCTCTAAGGCTTTTGCGTTACTCGGTTGACAAAGAGGATTGCTAAAACGTTTACCGACATTCACGCTCTCAAATCGGTATATTGCGCCATAGTCCGAAGCGTGCTAGAATACGCGGTGCAAGTTTGGGCACCGTATCACCGGACGCATGAGGACCGCATCGAGCGAGTATCGATATTATCGGAATTCGCCGTGCCGTGGAAGAGACTTTTGTGCCTTTTAAGAGGGAGACAGCGAGGATTGAACTCACGATCAATACCACAAAACGAAGTATATGGTCGCTGGCAATCAACGTGGTGTTCATTAGTGGTGGTGGTAGCGAAATGGTGCTGGATGGTGAAAAGTTTGAAGTGGTAGAAGAATTTGTGTATGGAACTAGTGACGTGCGATAATGATGTTACCCGCGAGGTGAAAAGGCGTATTGCAGCTGCAATCGGGCTTATTACGGGCTTCGTAACCGGCTTAAGTCTCGTAGTCTGCGAACGGAAACAAAACTCGCACTGTATACTACTCTGATTCTTCCGGTTTTGTACGCGCCATGAAACATGGACGTTAAAGGACTGATCGGAGGCTTTCGGAGTGTTTGAGCATAAGGTGCTGCGGACAATACTAGGCGGTAAACAGGAGAACGGTATCTGGTGGCGTCGCATAAACCACGAATCATACCAGGTGTATAAAGGGCTGGATATTATTAAGCTTATTCAACACGGCAGACTACGGTGGGCTGGTCACGTTGTTCGTATGCCGGAAGAACGTCAAGTGAAGATAATATTTAGTAGAGAGCCGGAAGAGGCCGCAGGCTTCGTGAAGGCCGCGTACACGATGGCTTTTGCTTGAAGAGGACCTGGGGGCGCTCAATGTTCAGGGTGACTGGAAGCAATTGGCACAGGATCGAGTCAGTGGGTAGGATACTCCATTCGGCGTAGGTTCATCGAAGAGATGTAGCCAATCAAGTATCAAGTATCTGTATTTTGGAGAATTGTAGAATACTTTTCAAACACTTTGTCGAAGACACCAACTTTCCATCTCTGAAGTGGATAAAGTTAGGGGGTGCGAAGCTCCTCTTCTTCTTCTTCTCTTCCTCTCAGAGTAGCAGCTGTTATTTTTGTCATTAGCTTCAATAACTCTTACCTTTTTTGTTACATATATACATCTTAGGTGGATCTAAGTGGATTCATAAAAATATTCTGTAATCTGCACCTCTGCTTTTTGGTCCATTATTTTGATTCTCCGTGTATAATTTAGTTATCATCTAGGTAGTGCGAATAGAATCGAATAGGTTGTCAAGCTGAAGCCAATTTTTTTTTGTGCCGGAGCCAAACATTGAAGAATGTGGTTATATTCTTTTCAGATCCTATTTTGAGAAGTATTGTTATTAATTGGGGAAAAAAAATAGAAATTAATTTAGTTTGTGTTTTGTATTCTTTGTAACGAATATTTTCACATAATATTTCGAGTGGAAAACTAGTAGGAATGCAATTAAAAAGCACTACTTACGAAATTTAACGAGATTCAACAGCTGATTGAAGCAGGAATGTATGAAAAGCATCGTAAAATCATGTAGAGTCTCACATATTTGTGCGCCTCATGCAGCATGAAAAAATTTCATGAGAGGAAATGTTTGACAGCCAATTAACTGCAAAATAATTTTACTTAGGGTTTGATTATGGATTTGACTCGTTAATTTTTCCCTGTATGCTTGTCCAGGCGCAGCGTTGCTGTTTGGAAAATTTAAAATATGATTCGAATACGAGCGTTTTAATGTGATTTTGAGCGTGTATTTATTTCAAAAGCACTTTATTTGACGCGACCTCCTTAATATGTTATGCTGAAATTAAGAACAAACATACATTTTTCATATATTAATTTCAATATCTTTTTCATGATAATATTAATTTTCTAGCAGTAATTATCTCAGAAGACCTTTTGTACTTGTATTTGTTATACCAGGTTACGTGTCTGATAAAGTTAATATCAAATCGGCCTCAATTTTCAATCTGTTTCTCCCTTTGGTCTTCATCTGGAGATGTGTTGAAAATCCATTCTTACATAGGTATTTAGAAGCAAACCGTATCAGAATATTCAAAGTTTAATACGCAACTTTGGAATACGATTCGTATATTACACATCAAAACAGGCACGAGTGTTTTTCACCGAATAACTCACGAGATGATGAACCATTCAGTATGTTCAAATATTCATTCAGAATTTCATCGGAAAGGCTAACCACGTCAAATGTAATCGAATCATCTTTATGAGTCAAGAAAATAACAAGTGAGTGCAATTTTCAATTTAAAATCTACATAAATGCTTGCAAGTTGTCTCTGAGCTTTTGGCTACTTGGTAAATGTCTGATAGGTAAGCGAGACTTTTCTACCATCTTTCTTTTATTGAGATTGGCAAGAAAATCATTTTTATATTATCCAAAAGTTCAAAACATTACATTTTTTTAACCAACCTACGGCAGTGTTGAAAAAAAGGGCTTCGTGATCTTCATATATTTCTTTGCAGAGTTCTTTGAACAAACATTTGTTGAGAGTTTCAGATATAATGTAGCTCACGATTCTAAAAACAGTCTCCGGCTCTTTTGCAATGGTACCGGCAGGGTCTTACAAACAAGGTCATATCGAGATGCACACCCTTGGCATTTACTCTTCTCTGAAATCCTGATTTTGACATTAGCATTGCTGGTGCACCATCATTACAAACTCCTCAAACTTGTTTCTACTGTAAGCCACCAGATTCAAAAGCTATTTGTACCCTTGTCATAAGACTGTTTGTACCTTCCATTTAATTCCACCACTTGAATGTACCTTGACAGATATGTCTTTCGACCTCAACGTAAGGTCGTCTTCAGTGTCTAAGTCGAGTCAAGCGAGACACTGGAGACGACCTTACCATTAGTCGACCTGTCAAGGTAATCAAGTGTGGATAAATGAAACAAACAAATAAAGACAATACCAAATAGCTCAAAATAATTTTCTTAATATTTACTGTAGTCATGATGTCGTCGCTTTTGGTTGTAGTTTCCAAATCATTACAGAATAGAAACACTTCTTTCAAACCACAAAAGGGTTTATTTTTCAAAGGTCTCACGTTATATATGGTCTCGCGGCCCCTAGAGTCCCGGACCGCCGTTTTTATAGAGTTTTAAAGTGAATCATCGAATTTATAAAAAAATGTAATTTCAAAGGGACATAATCGGAAAATTTCAGATTCAGAAGAAACTCTTTAAATTTTGCGCTTGAAATTTTCCGACTTTTACAAATGCCCGCACGAGAGAGGAATTTGATGACAGCTTCAATTTGTTGAACGATTAAAACGAAGGTGTATTAAAGAGCAGGATGGACATAGTTGGTGACGGTTAAGCTGTGGATGAGGTTCTGAAAACAGTAAATGCTGGGAAGGACAGGAATTTCAATTAAATTTATTTAGTGCACACCTAAAAATAATCATGTAATTTTAGATGCTGCGACAACGACATATACGAGCATCACTTTTGACGTAAAATTAGGTGATACTTTAATCTTTCATCACAATTTTAATAACAAAAAAAATTGAAGGATAAGAACGAGAATCAAACATAAGCCCGCTGAGTGAGTGCCCAACACGTTACCACTCAGTAATCTTCGTCTCTTTAAAGAGGTGCGATCGAAGTAAAACATGTTCCACGATTTGCACTGAACAACTATTTCACTGCATCAAGTCATCGACTGCTAGATCGTTAGGTGCGTCGCATCGGTGCTGTGTTTGTGCCATGACATAATTTTAAATCATCCAACATTGAAAAATATGCGATTCAGTTTGTGTCATGTGGTTTTGTGTCATTTTTTCACTACGTCACCTGTAATATTCATAATTGTTTGGCGTGTGGGAATTGCCTAAAGGAGGCAAAACGAAGTAGGCAAATACTCGCGTACATTTGTCTTGCTTTTTTGTTGCCCTACCTACTACTCGCAGGGAAAATAGAAAACGAACCCCGAAAAATGTTCGTGACGCCTGGCGAGTCATCCGCGTTAATTTGCAAAATGTCATAAAACAACCTCGGAACATGTTTCATGGATGTTCGAGCGAGCACATTCAAGTAAATAACCACAAATACTCAAAATGAAATACTGCGCTGAAATACGGCCAATTACATTTTTACTAAGCGAGTATTTCTTCGCGGAATACTGATGAATGCTGAAATTTGAAAAAATAAATAAATAAATAAACACAGGAAAACAAGGAATTTGTAAATGATTCTCGGAGCAATTCATTAACGAATTCCCTAGCAATATTGACAGAGGGAAGATTCTTTGGATTTTTTATTTATATAGAACTTATGTTTCTGGAACACTTACCAAATAAATTCTTTAGTAAATAACTACTGGCCGAAATTCAGGTGAATTACTGAGAGAATACAATCATAGCAAGCGGGGCATTGGGCATTGGGCAATATTTGATGGGGCGTTGGATCATGGAATACAGAAGATTGTCAGTCTCTTGTGGCATTGTGTGTCAAATTTTTCCACTCCTCATCATGTATAGATGGGATGTTATTGATTTTAATTCAACGTGATGTCATTATTGATTCTAAATAGGAAATAAACGCTGAAGATGTACACTGAGACTAGCCTTAGCTGCGCATAACAGCTTAAATTGCATACTATTCGGTGATTCGACAGTACGAATCATTTTGATTAACACTCAAACACGCATGTATTTTGTACAACATTAACGAAAAAATCTCTCTCTTGGTATGCATGAACGACCCTGCATGAGGGTTTCAGGGACGATTCCTTCTTCATTCTTCTTTCTTCTTTCTTCCTTCTTCTCCTTCTTCTTTCTTCCTTCTGCCTTCTTCCTTCTTCCTTCTTTCTTCTTCCTTCTTCCTTCATCTTCTTCCTTCTTCCTTCTTCCTTCTTTTTTCTCACTTCTTTCTTCTTCCATCTTCTTTCTTCCTTCTTCTGTTTTCTTCCATCTTTCTCCTGTCTTTTCTTCTTTCCTTCTTTCTTCGTCTTCCGTTTCTTCCTTCTTCCTTCTACTTTTATTCCTTCTTCCTTCTTCCTTATTCCTTATTCCTTATTCCTTCTTCCTTCTTCCTTCTTCCTTCTTCCT
Organism: Armigeres subalbatus; assembly: GCF_024139115.2. Taxonomy (NCBI): domain Eukaryota; kingdom Metazoa; phylum Arthropoda; class Insecta; order Diptera; family Culicidae; genus Armigeres; species Armigeres subalbatus. The sequence goes on along the minus strand of NC_085140.1, from coordinate 50,269,370 downwards.
TATTCCTTTCATTATTCCTTCCTCCTTATTTCTTCTTTATTCCTTCTTCCTTCATCCTCTTCTTCTTCTTCCGTCTTCTTTCTTCCTTATTTCTTTTTCCTTCTTTTCTACTTCCTTCTTCTTTCTTCCTTCTACTTTTATTCCTTCTTCCTTCTTCCTTATTCCTTCTTTCTTCTTCTTCTTTCTTCTCCTTCTTCCTTCTTCCTTCTTCCTTCTTCTTTCTTCCTTCTTCCTTCTTCCTTCTTCCTTCTTTCTTCTTTTCTTCTTCCTTCTTCCTTCTTCTTTCTTCCTTCTTCCTTCTTCCTCCTTCTTTCTTCTTACTTCTTCCTTCTTCCTTATTCCTCCTTATTCCTCCTTTTTCCTTCTTCCGTCTTCATTCTGCCTTCTTCCGTCTTCCTTATTCCTTCTTCCTTCTTCCTTCCTTCTTCCTTCTTCCTTCTTCCTTCTTCCTTCTTCCTTCTTCCTTCTTCCTTCTTCCTTCTTCTTCTTTCTTCTTCCTTCTTCTTTCTCACTTCTTCCTTTTTCTTCTTCCTTCTTCCTCCTTTTTCCTTGTTTCTTCTTCCTTCTTCTTTCTTCCTTCTTCCTCCTTTTCGTTCTTCCTTCTTCCTTCTGCTTTCTTCCTTCTTCCTTGTTCCTACCTTTCTTTCTTCTTCCTTCTTCCTTCTTCCTTATTCCTTCTTCTCTCTTCCTTTTTCCTTCTTCCTTCTTTCTTCTTCCTTCTTTTCTTCTTCCCTCTTCTTCCTTTTACTTTTATTCCTTCTTCCTTATTCCTTCTTGCTTCTTCCTTCTTCCTTCTTCCTTCCTTCTTCCTTCTTCTTTCTTCCTTCTTCTTCTTCTTCCTTCTTCCTTCTTCATTCTTCCTTCTTCCTTCTTCCTTCGTCCTTCTTTCTTCTTCCTTCATCCTTCTTCCGTCTTCCTTATTCCTTCTTCCTTCTTTCTTCTTCCTTATTCCTTCTTCCTTCTTCTTTCTTTCCTCATCCTTCTTTTCTTCCTTCTTTCTTTCTTCCTTCTACTTTTATTCCTTTTCCTTCTTCCTATTCTTATTCCTTCCTTCTTCCTTATTCTTATTCCTTCTTCTTCTTCTTTCTTCCTTCTTCCTTCTTCCTTCTGCCTTCTTAATTCTTCCTTCTTCCTTTTTCTTTCTTCCTTCTTCCTTTTTCTTTCTTCTTTTTTACTTCTTCCTCCTTTTTCCTTTTTTTTTCTTCCTTCTTCTTCTACTTCTCCTCCTTTTTCTTATTTTTCTTCTTCCGTTCTACTTCTTCCTCACTCTAGTCATTTCTCACTCAGTGCTCATTCGGCCTAATGGCCATTCGGCCTAATGACGTTCAGCATAATGACCATTCGGTCTAATGACCCAGCATCGCATATTGCAATATTGGTGGTAAAGTTTTGTGTACAAATAAGAGGTTGTGGTCTAAGTCAAGACTCTAGTTCTACTAACAGTCTGTAGGGGCAATCTAAATCGCTCAAAATGTTTCTTATATTACAATTTCTTGTTCCAGATACATAAATTCCATTATCAAGACATTCTAATTTTTGAAAACTGGCCTAATCTGACCCTATTTGGCCAATTGTCACTCCGATGAATGTACCTACATCATAGTTTTGCTGTGTATTGTTCTCACTACTATGGCTTTTCAATTTTAACCATTTTTGTGATTTCGACCTATTGTCCATTCGACCTTTTGTCCTTTCTATATTTTGTCCCTTCGACCTTTTGTCCATTCAACCTTTTGTCCCGTCGACCTTTTGCTTGACCTTTTGTCGATTCGACCTTTTGTACTTTCGACCTTTTGTCTTTTGACCTTTGTCCTTGACCTTTGTCATAGATTCTTGGATGGCTATCCGCTGGTGTTATGTTCTCTTCACGAATCTTGAGCGAAAAGACGAGTGATGTGATGTTCCGAACTCAAAATAATGAAAAAATGCAGTGATATGCCTATGTTAGTAATATGAATCAGAGGAGTTTGGAAAACATGCAGAGGCTATTTTTAAAAGGGATTTGTAGATTTTTTTCCCAAGGTTGAAATGTATTTCGCCAAATAAATATAAGATGTATTTTGTCTTTCGTATAGTGTCCTGACAATTTTCGTGATAATTTTCCAAGGCTCTCTTAGATGTGTAAAATTTATCCGCAGTACAAATAGCACCTGCTATCGAAGCATTCACCGTCAGAATCCACCACAAATTTTGAAAAATATTAAAGTAGCTTTTATTTATGGAAGTAGATTTTTTTAAGACGACTATCTGGCGGCGCTTATTTTTCGTTGTGACTAAAAATAAACGGAGGAGAAGTTTTTTTTATGAGTGGTAACCTTGGTGGTAACAGTAAATATGTTGGAAACAAAATATGCGGCTTTATAATCGGATCATCAAAAAATCTGGTCGGCGGTGCAGAGCTACTTGAAATATTTCGAGAAGATGGATGATTGATTTCTTGGACAGCGTTCTTCCCTTCCTCAATTCCATTATCCGGAAATAGATTATTATTTAGTGAGATGTTTTATACGATTTCAATAATGTGCCGGATTTTAAAAAAATCTAGAATTTCGCTTATGGATCCTTCATCCAAATGATAATGGTAGCAAAAACAGGCGTAACTTATTTTAAGATGAGGTGATCTCGAACTGGTCGTGAATTGCCAGAGAGTCTTGAACACTTTCTAACTCCCTAACATCTAACCATCTGTGATCTAACTTTAATTCAGACAGCTTTCTTCTACAATAGTAAGGCCAGGGAGTGGGGATTAGATTAAGTATTTCAAACAATTCTCAACAACAGAATGTTAGACAGAGTTAAGAAAATAACTACGCTTTTTAACTCCACCAAACAACACCTTTCAAAATTTAGCATTCGAAATGAGTTATTAGACAAACTGCTGAATGATCGAACTCAAATTGCTAAATGATCAAGACCATTGTTGCCATTTATTATTGCACCTGTTGTGGTTCAAATAATTATCAATTGCGAAAAAGTAACTTTAGTTTATCAGGAAATGACTCCGCATTATGGGATTTGAACTGATATTGTCTGAAGAAAATGATTAAGCTCTTATAGTGGAATGTCTTCACATGTCGTAAGACGAGTTTAGTACTGTTTAGTTTTAAACTGATGAGAATGGAAAATAAATCAATAAAAAAAATGATTTGCCATTATGAACCAAACCTGCGGTAAAGAGATTATCCTGAAATAAACATCAGCAATTTCAGCTTCATTAAACCAGCAATCAAACGCATTAAAGTGTCAGCCTTTCACTCTCGCTAATGCACGAGATCTATCGCAATCGAGTGTTACGATTCTCCTCGTATGTGGTTTTATTTGATTTATTTCTTCCACTAATGGGTGCAGTACAGCTACCTGCCTCTTCTGCTGTTAATAAACCACTTACGACCGTCATAATAATTATAATGACCCACCAAAACCAAAAGAAAATACAGAGGGCAAAGTGCATCGCATTTCACAGCACTTCACGCATAGAAACCTCCATTACACAATTGCTAACACTTCGGATCCCTCGAGAAGAGAGAGTGCCGATGACGTTCAACTGTAACGTGTTACCCAATGGCTGTTTCAAACGTTGTTGTGCTTCGCTACTGTTTAGGACCTTCCCGTACTTAAGTGGCACGATTGTTTTGTTTCGCACACTGGTAGTGCCCTCGGCTATGGCGCGCGAATTGCCAATCGAACTGAGTAAGTACTCACTGCTGCTATGGAGCTTCCTCCCCATTCGATTCCCAACCGTAATTCGATCCAGTTGTGTTCTGGGAATAAGAAGTAGGCGAAAGTCAAACTCCCTAAATCTGCCCGCTAGACAATGGCAGGTGTGGTTGAAAAGAAACTACGCGTCTGGATGTGAGAAAGTTCGGTATTTTCTTTGTGATTTGTAGGAATATCCAGAGACTAGGATCTTGAATGATCACTTCGTCTGATTTGCTGTATTCCGATTTTTGAAACTAAGATTTTAATTTTCTGGTTTCTGATTATAATATTGTCAATGTCTTTAAGGATTTTCTTATTTTTTACCAATTAATTGAATCATCCTACTTCTATGAACAATTTTCCCAAGATGCAGGCGAACTTACACCAATAAAGAAGAAGCAAAGCTGCGAAACTTCTTAGCAGGAGACTTTGTCAAGGATTACCTTTCCGTTCGCGGTGCGCAGCTTTTAAGAACATTTTCTCCTGCTTTGTGCTGTATTTTTTTCCTAGCTCTGAAGTTCTCGTTGTTGTCGCCACGCTGAGAACTCCTATGTACGAATGATGCGGTTGACTGTTCGAAGGCGGCAGCGAAGGTAATTGTAATTCACCTCCGAAGCACAAAAGAAAACAATACCAATGGTGCAGCAGCCGGAAAAGAATCTGTTCTGTATACCAAATGAGTCCGACCGACATCGCATCGTTGTCGTTCTTCTTGCCTGAAGGTGGAAAATCTTTCCAAGGACGCTGAAGGCGAGTCGTTTCCAGAAAGGATTTACTGCTTGTGTGGCATAATTTTTTCTCTCTCAATCAGGAACGGACCTTCGAGAGCTTCAAACGTTGTTATTGGATAGGTTTTCAAGTACTTGTTGTTCCATGGGATAACTCTCAGAGGATAACGAGTTTTGAGGGCTATTGAAATGGTTCAATACTTTTTAATAATGCCTATTGTATTCGCTACGGGATAAACTCTGATTTATTGCACACAAATAAAAAAAAGCTTATCGAATCAGATCTTCCATAAATGGCCTCGATGGGCCACTTGTTCAGGCTGTTGATTAAAATCTGTCCGTTAATCAAACAAGCAACAGTGGTAACAGTGGGGCTTCGGGCAGTTTAATTAATTAAGCCAAGGGCTGACAATTTTAACCATCCGAGCCATTATAATGACGTTGATCTGCCACACTTCCGCTTCGTCTGATTCCCTCTGGCGTTTAAATTCATGGACCTTAACGAGAATGATTTAAACAGCTTAATTCATCTACCTGACCAGGCGCTGCTGGCTCTCCCATTTGAGATCCCACCACGTATAGTTCACCTTTCAGTAGACCGGAAACAATTGATGGCCTTGTCAGTTTGTATCTATCTCAGGCATTGGCCCATGAAAATAACGCTGCATTCGTCTGTAAGTTTTTAAATCAATTGCTAGGAGCTCATATCGAATTCGGTGTATAGGTGTAGTGTATTCTAATAGGATCAGGGAAAAGCCTATGAACCAGGTTGAAGTGTAGTCTGGGGATAATTTAATTTCATCTGCATTATAATAAAAGTATAATATCATAGAACTGCTCAATCCTTAGTTATTACTAAACAGATACATGTTTCATTAGAAGCATTTCATTAGAAAGGTAAAAAAAGCACTTCAGAATAGAGTTGTTTAATATTATTTCGCATGTTTTTCATTGGTTATACGCATTGTCAACCTTGAAAAAAAAAAAATTCTAGCGATCTTGAATTTTTCTTTCAACAAGGACCCTTGGAAAAAACAATGATTTTTCAATAATTCGAAGTGCAATCGGACTAATTTTCAATAACAACAATAGGACCGCATTTCCGTCGAATGCAACTTGTTGCGAGTAAATCGGGTAATACTAAGTACAAAAAGTGTGTCTACACAACTTGTACATATACACATATACACGTACACACACATACAGACATCAACTCGGTTCTTCGAGCTGAGTCCATCGGTACTCAATACTATGAGTCTCCGAGCCATCTATCAAAATATGTTTTTTTGGAGTGATCCTATGGCCTTTCGGTACAACTTTGTTGTACGAAAAAGGCAAAATGTGTTCTAAATTTATTCTGGAACATATGTAAAATTTATTCTGATAAATATGTAAGCAGTCCGTCATTCTGAGAGGATCCAGAAAATGTCTTTGGGAATCTAGAAATTATTTTGCGCTGGACCATGCAGATCATTTTCGATCATCTTCATTGAAAGCAATCGTATTGGAAACATTTAGACCATGTAGCACATGGGCCCTCCTTAGCCGTGCGGTAAGACGCGCGGCTACAAAGCAAGACCATGCTGAGGATGGCTGGGTTCAATTCCGGTGCCGGTTTAGGCAATTTTCGGATTGAAATTGACTCGACTTCCTGGGCATAAAAGTATCATCGTGTTAACCTCGCAATGCAAAATGGTAACTTGCTTAGAAACCTCGAAGTTAATAACTGTGGAAGTGCTTAATGAACACTGCTGGAGGCGGCTCTGCTCCAGTGTGGGGATGTAATGCCAATAAGAAGAAGAAGAACATATAGAATTATTGCGCTGGAGGTGTGCATTCAAAGCTTTCATTATCCGAACTTAAGGTAGAACCAACCAGAAACTGTTCAAAAGTGGTTGGATTACGACTGTGAATTTAGTAGTTCGATTTTCGGATTGGCTATCAGTCATGAATAATAGCGTTGACAATTTTATTTCATCGCCGACGTTTCGATCCAGGGATGGGATCTTCTTCAGGGTTGATGGCTCGAGCTCAAGCTCGATGGCTCGAACTGTTCAAAAGTTTACAAAACTTGTTCGAAAGACAGTTCTGGAGACGGTGTCAGGCCATTTGGTCGAATACCGTTTGGCCGAATAGTTGAAAAATTGACCTCATATTACGAGTAGTGAAAAGTGAAAAATGAGAAGTAAAAAGTGGAAAGAGAAAAGTGAACTAAGAACTGAGAACAGAGAACTTCTTCCTGTTTCCTTCGTCATTCTTCCTTTTTCTTTCTTCTTCCTTCTTCTTTCTCTCTTCTCTCTTCTCTCTACTTTCTTCTCTCTTCTTCCTTCTTTCTTCTCCCTTCTTTCCTGTTTTTCTTTCTTCCTTCTTCCTTCATTCTTCTACCATTTTCCATCTTCCAACTTCTTTCTTCTCTTCTTTCCTTCTGCTTCCTCCTACCTTCTTTCTTCTTTGTACCTTATTCTTTCTTCTTTCTTCCATTTCTTGTATCTTCTTCCTTCTTCCTTCTTCTTCCTTCCATCTCTTCTACCTTCTTCCTTTTTCTTCTTCTTCCTTTTCCTTCTACCTTCTTCCTTTTTCTTTCGTCCGTTTCCTTCTACCTTCTTTCTTCATTCTTCTTTCTTCATTCTTCTTCTTTCTTTCTTCCTCCTTTCTTCTCTTTTCTTTCTTCTTTCCTCCATCTTTTTTCTTCCTGCTTTCTTCTTCCTTCTTCCTCAAACATTTTTCCATTCCTTCTTTCTACTTCTTTCTTCTTTCTTCATTCACTGTTCGAGCGTGGCGCCGTAAATGCCAGCCACCGGAGGTTTTTTCTTCCCGCTATGCGCTAATAGGGCGAGCCAGATCACGGTCGTGAAATTCACCACTAAAATCACCTTGCAGGTCTGTGTCTCAGTAAAACTGCCTACCTCGGTATCACAGCTCGATTGTGATGTATCACAATTCACAGTCAACAATTGTCCGATGCAACCGTGTATTGTGATCACGGATTATCACGCACGCACTCACGAAAGACTTAAGCTGCCACCTGTTGGCCACAATCGCAGAGACTTCGGATCGATAGAAATTGGTTTTGATTGCACTGAACTAATTGCTTTATTGGCACGATCGAATGGACGAGAAATTGATATACGCGTGTTTGCTTCCGTCCACTTTGGGGTTCTATTTCTTACTGTTGGGTATAGGATGTTGTACAATTTCTGTGTTCGGTAAAAGGTTTTGTTTTAACTTTAAGGTGTACATGTTGCATGTTTGTGGTGACGGTTATAATATAATTCATTTGGGTATGTTATGCATGTGTCGAATTCAGGTTTTCAAATCTAACTATTTACATTTTATTATATACAAATATACATTTTGATCAGAGTACTGATCATTCGCCACCTTGAAATAGCATGTTGTTTCAAACCTCTCCTTAGTGATACTCTCACGACTCTCTCCTGCTCGGTTAACTTCGGTGGCGAACACGATGACCATCGATGTCACATCCATTCATTGATCGATGCTGCTTGAATGGCCCATTCAGCAGGCCGGCAACGAGGCAGAACAAGATGGGTAGAGTTGATCGCGACGTCGAGAGCTGGTAGAGAACGGTGTTCTGTGAAAAAGATCCGTAGAACGAACAGAGGACTAGTAGAAGTTGGAACGCTTAATCACCTGTTAGAATCCATATATGCGTTGAGACAGTTTCGGACTGCTCTACCGATCTTTAGTGAGTCTGCTTACGATGTGGTTTGGAGTCATCTGCGTTATAGGTAGAAGGGCCACCTTGGCGGCTGGTCGCACGACGTTCTCTGCCTGCTGTCTTCATGCTAACAACACGGACGATTCATCTTTACCTGGATGCAGCTTCGTAATTCGTCCCAGCGCCTGTGCGGTGAAGATTCGTCTTGATGACCACGATCCGCCCTAACTGCAGATTGACTGGAGACTTGCAACCTTGTTGGCTCTGGTTTGAGTTGGGCAAGATACTCCGATACCACCTTGTCCAAATACGCTGCAACTGCTTTCGGTTCGTTGCCAGTGATCCAGACGGTTGCTGGTATTTGGAACATTGCGACGGAACTGCTTGGAGATTCGAGACCAACAAGAAAATGGCCTGGGGTGGAAGTACTTGAGTCGGGATCTGCTGGAAGCGAGTAGTGGTCGTGAGTCTCACCATTTCGATTTGTGCCAGCAACGTTGTCTATCTTCCAGCTGATCGATGTTTGGCCTATTTCTCGAGGAGATGGTACTTGCATGATTTCACCGCCGCTTCCTACAATCCTCGAAAGCAATACGTAGCTTCT